>NW_007578157.1:300416-316322 GCF_000690725.1 Stegastes partitus | reverse complement strand
TTACCAGGGTGATGGGTCCTGCAACATATTATTGGTCCGATGAAAAGGCAAAACGATGACATAAATGTCAAGGACACATAGATTTGTGATGCACCACAAATAAAATCTTGCAGAAAAAACATTTCCCTCAAAATTACAACATAACTTTTGTGAGATGTATAGATAATAGTAAAAGGACACATAAATAAATACTATAAATGGATAAAAGTACGGTTTTTCAGCTATCTACATTGTTTTGCTAGAGACCAGGTGAAGCGCAAAGTTGAATAAATTTTAAATTATAAAGCATAAAATTATTTAAAACAGTCACGAACAACTGGAATCATTAAACAGAATAAAGAAATCACTCTATTTGGGTGTAAATAGGTCAGCCTAGGGCATCAGAATGGCCAGAAACAGTGGTGCCTTCTCTCAAACTGGCTGTACAAATTTGATTGTAATTTCAGTTTAAGCTGATTCAGAAGCAGCAAGAGATTTTTATTTATTTTTTTTAAGGTGCCAACAAAAATACACCTTCCACCGCACAGCTTTCTTTAACTCTACCATGAGAACTGTGTGTTGTTGTGTGTACGAAGAGGGACGTTGCAGTTTCAGAGCATCATTCTGCCTCCATCTCTGATAATCTCTGACTCAGATCCTCGCCTGCACTCACTGAACAGCTTCTCCACACCCACCCACTCACCCACCGCCGACTCTCCCCCACCTCGGTGAGCGTGTGGGTGTGTCCGGGGGTGAAGCTGCCACTGAGACAGGTAGTGTCGGCCAGCTGGTTTGAACAGGTGTACAGACTGTGTTCCCATCGGACTGATCTGTGCTCTTGGCTGCGGACCAGAGACTGATGGGTAAAGCTTCTCCCCCTCTTGTCTTTTTCTGCCAGTGTCTGTCTCTCTGGCTTTAACCGTCTCTCCTTGCATTTCTTCCTCTGTGTTCCTGCCTCGCTATCTCCCTTTCTCCTTCCCTCTCACGGACACCTCCATCCTCTCCCCAGCGAGCGCTTCTTTGTCTTGGTTGGGTCGGCACCAGTGGAAAACACACACAAATACAAACACACATAGACGGCCATGCATGACCAGACAAACAGTGTTCGGAGCAGGAGGCTGATGGGAGCGTAACTACGCATGAAGAAAACCTGAGTGAAGGCACAGAGGCAGATGAGTAGTTTGAGGTGAATCCTGATATTTCTTTTGGTCGGCAAAACAAAGAAATTGAATCACTGTTTTCTACACTGTAAAAAAAATATTTTAAAAAAGTGTCATTGTTTTCAACATTCACTGATATGTTTTACTTATACTGAGCCAAATTTGCAGTTACTTATTTACACAATGAGGCATTCAAATTGAAATGCTTCCAGGGAATTAATTAAAAATAAAAAAAGGAGTGAGAGGGAAATTGGTTTTTCCGCTGCCAAGCAACAATATTTAACTTCTAAAATAGCATCAACAACAGAAAAATGGAGGCGAGGAGAGGAAACAATGTGATGAGATGATGGTAAGTGGGAATCCACAATGGGAGTCACCAGAATCAAGGATTATCACTTGATGTTTTGCAAAAGAGATGTAGAAACAAATCGGACACTACTTCTATCAGAAGAGAAGGGAACCTCTGCTACAATAAAAGTGGAGTGAAATGTACAGGCAACTACAAAGACGTTTATAACCAGGAGCAGCATTTCAACAATTGTAATAAGAGTCTATCATTATATATTTTTTTAGGGCGGAAACAAATGATTCAGTATTGAAACCAAAAAGCAATACTTGGAAAGGCTAGACATTTGTAGTAAATATTAAATTCTCAAAGTGTCAAAGTTTTGAATCATGCAAATTCCAACACTAAACTCTCGAAATTAAAAGAGAACTTTTATCTGTTGTCAATGTGTGTTTGATCAGCTACAACATTTACCACCATTTGGCACAAATAAGGCCTTGCTCTTCACTTGATCCCTATCGGAAATATGCAAGGTCCTGCCACACACCTTGAATTCATTCTTCAAACGCGCCTGAAACACAAAACTCCACCGGCACATGAAGAATAAATCCTGCATCTTCTCATCCGCCACGTCAGGAATCCACCTGAACTTGAAAGTGAGCCAAGCAGCTTTTTACCGTCCACCACGTTCCCTTACAGCTGCGCAGAATAAACAAAGACAGCATTTACTCATTTACCCAAACACATGTTGGCCGTAAAACCAAAACAACGTCGGCGCGCTCGATTCCATAAGAGGTCAACCTCATCTTTCGTGCAAGTCTTCCCTAGATGAACTCTCTCATTTTCTTTTGAAGCACTTCCTCGGGTCGCGGGATCACAGATGAGGTCACATCCTGTCTTTTCTGATCAGACCTGAGGGACCGGCTGCAGATGTGGGAGCTGAGAGGTCGAGTTTCTCATGAAAAGAGATAGCGAGGGGCATCCTCCTTTTACTTTTTTTGTTTTTAATTTCTCAGAGTCTTCGAGGAGGTTAAATGCTTCTTCATGCGGGTGGTTTTCTCTCGCGGGACACATCAGTGAAGTGACCAAAATACACCGAGAAGACGTTTATATCTGAACCATGTAATGAACCTGCCATTCGCGCAACTGCACATCAGGGGTTTCATGTTCCAAACGATGTCTGCGCAGAGCCTAGCTGGTAAAAACATGTGTGCTCCTTACATTTTAATTAATTTGCTGTGGGTTTCTGCACTGCACCTCCTGTTACATCAGTTTAAGTCGTCCCAAATTAATGCTGCTAATTGCCAAGTTTTGTGAGCATTTGTCAAGATATGGAATTACACTATTTTCACTTCAGTTTATATGAAACTTTGAATTAAAGGTGGGACTGAAAAGCACCAGAATCCTGCAGAAAATTGATCAAGTTAAAAAAACAACTGAACAGTACAATGAGAGTGTCATCCAAATGCAGTCAGCTTCCTCACACAAGTTAGGTATTGTTATATTGACTGCATGATATTAGAAAAACTGATATTGTTTGGGGATATATATTCCGACATGAACAAATACAGGAGTTTTCCCCAGATGATGAGAATGTCGCTATGTGGAAAGAGTTCATTATTCTAGAATGATTGGTCTGATTTTGTACAAGAGTGCATCTGCTTTGAAAATAAAAACTAATTATTAATAAAAACCTGAAAAGAGCCATTGGGAACCTTTTCTCATCAGGCATCCTAAATACTTCTTTGTGTCATTTAGATCTGGCTTTGCACACATACAGAGCTTTGTGGAGCTAATTTAAATGGTCGACAACAACAATTACAAAATACTGCAGACAGAGAACCTGCTTCTGTCCAACATTTATCTTTTAAAGTGTTTTCATAAAGCCAGATCTTTACTTTTTGAACCCTAACTCACTTTGCTGTGCGCTCTGTGACTTGTTTAGAGATTTTTAAAATGCTCAGCGTGTCCAAAAAAAACACGTAAATCGGAGTATTTTAAGCTTTATGAGACAGTCATGAGAACATTCAAGTTTACTTTTAATATCAAGCAGCGAAAAAAAAAAGTTGAAGCATGACTACAAGTATGTCTTCCTTCAATCTGTGATGTGACGACTGCACATGTAACACTGACAGTCTTTTAAACCACTATATTGGCATCCAAATACATCCAAACGCCTGTTGAAAGTAACTCACAGCTGTAGCTTTGATTCTGAATTTCACATTCGGAGGAGAACTGCAACCTCCGGGGTGGAATGTAATCTAATCGGTGACAATTAGAAGTGTGTGAAAACAAAATGTAACATTTCTATAAAGAATTAATGAATACTTGTAAAACTGTAAGACTTTGCACAAATGACATTAGACTAAATCTTTCTGCTGTTCTTCACTCTGATGATGCTCTGTCCTGCTGGATTAGAGGCAGCCAACTAGTAAATTAATTTCCTCATTAGGTGCTAAAGTGGCTGCATTTTGTGGGCATGCCTCTGTTTGGGTGTCTTGTGCCGTACACCTGCCTCCAGCTCCGATTTGCTCTTTTGCTGGGCCAAACAGTGCAGCAAGCAGGCACCACAGCTAAAGCTACGATTCTTCCTTGTAAGAGTCCCCCCGGCTATTAGCAGTAACACTCCAACAAAATAACGACCAATAACCGCGCTCTATAAAGCAGATGAAAGGGAACGATCGCAGCCTCTGCGCCTGTAATACCTGGCCGCTGCTTGGGCAATAATGGTGGTGGAAGTGCTAATAGAGCATTATGGGAGCCCAGGGACCAGTGCTGACAGGTGATTTATGTCGCCTCTGACGACTCCAGCCCTCGAACCAAACCCTGATAAAAGAAGAGCTAGATTGGAACAAGCAGGATGATGAATAGACTACACAATCCAGAGACCCGTCTCATTAGAGAGAGGAAAAGAGAGAGACGGAGCTCCGGCCATTTAGCTAATGTAGCGAGTCATTGTGTGTGTCTGTGTGTGTGTAGCCATACATACACATGGCCGTGTGTGTGTGTGTGTGTGCACTGAGGGACCTGAGCAGCGGCAGCTTGCACCAGTAGCAGGTTGGAAATTAATGACACACTAAATATATGGTGAGGCAGCTTGACCCTGCATAATGGCGACATATAGGATTAACCTTGGTTGCCACTTGGGGCCATTGTTAGCCCACATGCTGCTACAAGTAAACAGGGGGCCACGGTTCAGGAATAGGTATCTGTGAGCCCCTCGTGCTGCTGGATAAAAGGAAGAAAGAAAGAAAAAAAAAAAGAACATGCTGATTTATTTTCTCACTGCTTCAGGGGATAAAGCGATGCATTTAGGATTAAAGGATTCAAAGTTTGAGTTTAATAAATAGTCAAAGCCCGGATAGTCACAGGGAGGAGAAAGCAAAGCACGGTGGATTATAAGAGATGAATTTCAATAAGGAGGTGTCTTGGATGCTTTAGGACGTGAGGAGAGTGAAGGAGGAGGAGGAGGAGGAGATGTGTTTGGGGTTTGGATTGATGGTCAGACGAAACAAGACGTTGGAAAATGTCACCTTGGACTTTAAGAGTTTTCACTTGATTTTTTTACCACATTTATTAAATTGAATAATTCAAGCAGAAAAAAAATTATTAGACCATTTGAAGATGGAAGTAATTATGAACCCTACACATCTGAGTAGGTTAAACTATCCTAGTCAGCTCCACCAAAAACAGCGACTCACATATTAGGGCATAAACATAGAATATATCTGATTATATAACAATTAAATAATTAGTATTTTAAATGAGTGTATCATGTTGAATTGAGGACTTTTAGCTGTATTTGACTTAAGAAGCCCCTACACCATAATAGCATTTAGATTTGGGCTTTGGTGTCAAATTAAAAATATCATCAGTTTCCATAGACATCCAAAATTTAACCGTTTGACCTTCATATAATCTTTAGAAACAAGGATGTAAAGCCATGCTAGCAGCTCTGTGAGCCTGTCACGATTAAGTTGCAAAACCAGATTTCAGCAACTTTTCGTTTAAACTGCACCGCAGTCTTGTTGATTCCAAGTTTGGGATTTTTTGTAAAATAAATAAACTATTAATTTTTTTCCCTTTTGTTGTTATTTATGGCATTGTAGGAGTGTCATACTGCACTATTTTTGAGTTCTTTCACTTTGCTGTTTTCACAAAGGTACTTTATATTGCAGTGAAAAATGATCCCACAATAAGTAAAACGTCACAGGAGTAAAAAAAAAAAAGACACCCAGAAACTGATTAAAGTTCAGAGGGTTAACATAATAGCATCCTAACATAGCGTTCAGTATGATAATGTTGCAGGCGTTTAATCTTAAATCAAAGTAGTGGACAAATAGCAATGATTGGGTTCACCGATGTTATGTACAATTCATCATGAGGAAGACACTCAAAACTACAGTCGCCACCTCATGACGACGCTCAATCAGAATCATTCTCTAGAGACCACGTCTGTATATAATTCCATAAATTCCACGTCCGCTGTTCAACCATTTGTCGAGACATTTTAGTTCAGGACCAAAGTCGTGGACTGACGCTACACTCATGGCTAAAAAACAAAGTGAGAAAGTTGGATCCACAACACCGTCAAAAGTCAGCCCATTCACATTTTTGGAAACCTCCCCGGCTGAAGCCTCCTGCTTTTATTGCCATGATGGATTTCCCATTTAGCTTGACCCTATATTCATTAAAAGAGGATTTAAACCCGTTAAAAAGGGAGAGGAGAGAGGCCCCTTGGGGACTGTGTTTGCTCTGCCGGGGCCCCCTGCCTGGGACACACACTTTCCCCCTCACACACACACACACACACACACACACACTGGCTGCTGCCTCTGGCCTATAACTCTCCCTCAGACAGGCCTTGTTAGCTGTGGAGGGCCGGGGCAGGAGGGTCCAGGTTTTATTAGTGGCAGCAGCTGCACTCCTCTCTGGCTCTATAAAAGGTAATTACTGCTGGTGGTAACAAGCTAATTGATTGCTAATTAGGTGAATCAGTTCTCTAAGTGCTGTCCCATTTATTGACAGATGGTGACAGAGTGTGTGTGAGAGAGAGAGAGGTGGCTTTCCATGTGTATTATTTAATTTTTTGTGTGTGTGTGTGTGTGAATCTGTGCTGATAAGAGGTGGTGATACACACACACACACACACACACACACATCAAGGTGGGTCTCGGGGTGGCGGAGGTCGGACGCGATTGGACGGTGCCGGAGCAGAAACGTGATTGATTCAGCGAGGGGTTCACAGTCGGAGAGGAAATGAGGGCTGAATGGGGGCGGCGCACGGTCTGTCGGCGCGCTCTGGGGACCACCGGGCCCCCGTATGCACTTTCGTATGGAAATGAGGGGCCAAGCTGACACAGAGGGGAGAGAGAGAGAGAGAGAGAGCAGGGGAGTGTATGTGAAGAGGGGGAGAGGGGTGAGGAAGAGCTTCAGCTCATCAGCACGCATGACAGCAGGAAAACAGAAAGGAGGAGGGAGCAGAGAAAGAAAAGATGTGGGGGGGGGGGGCATTTAAAAGAAACTTAACGTGAACTACAGTATTTACCTGAAGGGCATATTTTCTTTATTTTTTTTACTGCAACATGGACAAAAAAACAAAAGAAAGTAAAATATTCAGCAGCTTTTCTTTCAGCTGAGCACATTAACATGAACATATATAAAAATACATTTTAAAAAAACATCCAATTTTAAACCAAACAAGAAACAAGTGTTTTTAACTGACAATAACTTAGTGCTGGAAAATGTCTCGGAGGAATGAAGATGTGCAAAAAAAATTAGAGAAGATAAACCTCATAATTGTTATAATCTTATGCAATATATAGACCTAAAGTGTCTTTAGTCAAATAACTATTGCCGTTTTCCAGTGTATCGTTGCAGCATCGAGACCGCCAAGCGAAGTCAAGAAAATAACTCAAACATATCAGGCTACAACTTTTAAAGCTGCTTGATTAAAAAGAAAAAAAGAAAACTCACACAGTTCTTGACTGATCTACAAGAGAAGATTTACTCCTATTCGGTTATTTTATTTTTAACTTTATTGACAGACTTTGTTGACATGCAGGATGCACATGAGCACATAATAAATTAATGAAGAACAAGAGAGAAATACTGTTAAGCAAAAACAGGCACTTGTCTTGAAGTTGCTGCCAGCACACGAGCCACACAAACTGATTTCTTTTTAGTTTCGGAGGCCTTTGCCAAGTTATGTGTACTTACTTTAATGCAGACGCACTGCCCTACAAAAACCCCCCAATTATTCTAGACTGATTAATTATTTCCATATTGAGTTACTGAAGTCATCTGCAGTATTTTTTTCCAATCACAGAAAAACCTAAATATCACAATGTCTGCTTTTTTAAAACAATATCATGCAAATCTACTGTTTTCTATTCAGATCAATTTGCATTTGTTTTCTTAGTTCTTTATTGTTGTCTCATATTAAATATTCTCTTGTGTTAAATCATTTAAACATCTAACAAAGCAGCAAAATAGAAGACGAAGAAGAGCATTGAATGTTGAGTGTATTTCACTTTTAACTTAAGCACTTTGACAGATCAAAGTCTGGTTTACAGCACGTTGCCAAACACCAAAAAAGTACCAAAAAGCAGCACCTTGGACAGAACAATCAAGCCAGTGTTTCCCAGGTAATTTGACTTTATATCCATATTATTTGCTGCCAGTGTCATTTGGAAAAAAATTCTAAAATTAACAATCAGTTGACAGTCAGTCAGCAGGAGTGCGGCGAAACAGCTAAATCTGCTTGCCTTCTCTCCGAGGAGGCCTCCGTGGGCCCTCCTGCCTGTTTCTCCGGCTCTGCTTCTGTCGGAGGGAAAGACACAGCCGGCGGGCCTCTAGAGTTTCCTCTCTGATGGCATTTGACATGCCCGTTTTACGCCCGCCTGCTGGCGTGTCACAGTGGGTGGCAGGGCCAACCGCACCAGTTGTTTGGCGATTTACGGCCCTCGGGGTGAAAGGTTTATTGGACCGGACTAGTTAGTACAGGGCTAAAATAAGGATTCGGTGAAGGCTGGGGGGTCCCGCCGCCCCTCCTGGAACTGCTGCGACCTGCCACGAGCATCCACCCAAACACACATACTGTACATGCATGTACCCTCATCCACACTGGAATGTACATTCATAGACACATCTGTTTATGTCTGTCCCTCCCTTATTGTCTCATCCTCTCGGCCTCGTTCTCTTCCTCGCCCCAAGTCAGACTCTAGACTTGCTTAATGTCAGGTTTGTGGTCAAGACGGTGTCATTTCACGCTTCAGATATGTAGAATTACAACTGCAATCAAAGCAATAAACACTGCATTGCGCCGCGTGGATCAATGTTTCACAATGATGCCACATTTACAGTCTGGCATGGTGGCGTGGATATTCTTTTAAACAAAAAGATGAAAGAGCTTGTGTTGCCTTTGAATGCTCTTTGTAATTTTAAGTTTTAAAGGGCTGCAAATAGCGATGCAGCTTTTGTGTTTATGTAGGTTTGTCTTTATGCTACACATAAATAGATATTGGCTTATCTACACAAACACTGAAGTCAGGGACACAGCTCACCAAGCCGAGCTAGCTCTTTCCCCTGCTTCTTCCGTCTTTCTGCTGAGCTCAGCTAAACAAAACATTCCTGAATTCGACTTTATATTAAAACCTCTGAACACAAAACCCAGCAATGGTTCGAAAGTCAAGCTCTCTTTAAAAAAAAGAAAAGAAAATGTCAAAATAACACTAATGATAAGCTGTAAAAACAGGCAGTGTTCTGATTTTCAATGTTCTGATGGTCCCTGAACTAATCATGTGTGACACGTGGTTCCACCGGGAAACTTAACCAAATCTTAGCATCTCTATTCTACAAATGAAAAAATGCCTAAAACTAAATCAGTTGCAGTAACCAGATTTTGCTTAAAAAATTATCTTTACACTCCTCAGGTCAACTGAATATTAAAGACTTAAAGGCTTTGACTAACAGTCAGATAGATGCTGATCTGCAGGCTGTGAGCAGAGTAGAATATCTACAGTATGTAGAGCCAGTGTGTGAGTTTCCTCTTCTTATAGTCATGGTTGTGCTGCTACTACAGAGGACTTTATATTGCAGTGAAAAATGAGTTGAAAAAAATGTGACGAACAGACAAAAACAACCAGAAACTGCTTGAGGTTCAGAAGGTTTATGTGTCTAATGCTCAACAAGATTAAAAAATAAATAAATAATTTCACAAAATATCTAACTATGCTTTTAAAGTATAGTGTTTAATAAATGTTTTAGTCAGTAAATGTAGAGTAAAAAAAGAAAAGGAGTAGTCTTGGGTTACAACTGCTCTGCATAGAAACCCATCATTTGCTGTTCAGTTCATGAATACAGTTTTCCAACAGTCACTGAAGGCAGCATTACAGCAGTTTTTCCTTAATCATCCTCCTCCTATTGTCTCAGATAAGGCTCGCTTTGACCTTTCTGGCTTTCATCGGCCCTTTGCTGTTCCATCAAGATCGTCTTCAGACCACCAGAAAAGGCTGACCGCCTCCCACCCCTCCTCTGCCGCATCCTTTCTTTCTTCCTTTCCCTCCTTTCCCTTCTCTTTCCGTCCTTTTCCCTTTTCTTCAGAGACCCTGCATGGAACATCGCCGTCTAGACACGGCGGGTGAAAGGAGACGAGCCGTGAGCGCTCGCTCTTCCTTTTGTCCGCCGCCCCCCCCCCTCCCCTCCGACCTCCAGCTCCCTCCGTCTGCCCTCCATTGTAGGGGAACAATGCAGTGTCACAGCCTCTTCCTAAACATGTTGGGGTATTAAAATTACCCTCAATATGAGCCGCAGGGGTGGGGTGGGGGGCCAGCACAAGAGCTGTCATACCAACACACACACAAACATACATACACACACTTTGACCTATAGGGGGGCTGTCCCGAACCCATTTGTGTCAATCAGGAGGAGTTCAAAAGCCAGGAAATATTCCTTCACACATGCACACACACACTGAGGAGAGCTAAACTTGGCTGCACACAGAGCGTCAAAGATGTGTCAGTCAAAACACATGGCAACCAGGGCCCTTTCAGGGTGTGTGCATGTGAGTGTGTATGTATGTGTGTGTCTGGGGGTCAAGTTCCTGTGAAAACACAGATCCCACCCAGAGATCCCCAACAAGCCCTGCCACCCCCCCACCCAACCACCCCAACTCATCCGCAGATGGAGCCAGATCCCTCTTCCATCCCCGCTTCGTCCTCTGATGTGACTAAACACGCCGTTGCCGTGGCGACCCCCGTTTCATACTGTGATCAGAGGTCGATTGTCAAACTTATCCGCCCTCTTTCCCCTGTTCCACGGGGCGTTCCTGTCTTTGGAGTCAGGGCGTTTCGCTTTCTATTTAACAGGGCGGTTAAAAAGTAGTTGGAGCAGCTTGTGATGTTTTAAGTTATCTTCTATTTGAGTGTCACGTCCTCCCTGTAATGTGATGCAGCCTGACTGCACATCCTTTAATCAATATGACGGGGACAGACATCTCCATGAGTCAGGCAGGCAACATATAAGCCGATTTTAAATTCTTCCATAATTCAAATGAAGCCTATTTGCATTGTAATAATGTAACATTAACCCCAAGATTGTGTGGAGAACATTTTTTCTTACTGTGATATTTTGGATTCACATTACAGTAATTAAACGCTATCCAAGAGGCACATCTTATGACTTTCTGGCTGTTATCGATAAGCAGTAGGGCTATAGATTATTTCCGTTCATGATCAATCTTCCTTGATAAAAAAAGGGAGCCCCAATAATTACACACATCTGTTAACAGGTGTATGGAGTAATGCTGCATATAAGTGAAAAGGTTCTAAATATGGGAGTCAGTGCTTGTTGAGGACTTCAAGTATTAAGAAAAAAGAAAAAAGAAAAAAGAAAAGGGCGGGTGGGGGCACATAAACAGTACAGTAAATGTCTTAAAATAGCACAAGCTGCTCCAGACCTCCACATGCAGCTCCTCCTCCTCCCTGCTCGGAGCTACTTTAGCTGCTACTGGCTAAACAAGCCGGAACTCTGCAGCATGTGAATTTCACTGCAGGAAATGTAGGTGGAGAATTGGAAGATGCACGGAATAAAACATAAAAAAAATCTCCTTTATAGTCTCCATTATCAAGTAAAAAGTGAGGTACTCTTTTAACTGACATTTTCTGTCTATAATAGAAAATAGCTTTGAACGGGGCTGTGAATGTGGTTCAGGTTTCTGCTTATAAGTCAGTAAGAAGATGAACTGATTATTAAAAATGAAAACTCCTCTGTGCCTTAATAATTATTTAAAGAACAAATCATTTCAGCTCTAACAACACTGTTAGAGAGTTGTGTCTAGTGTTGTCTGGATGCTGTCATATTTGCAGCCAATACAACTGATTGAATGATTAAATATAGATTCATCCTTCAATATTGAATTAATCATTTTGTCTATAAAGTGTTTTTTTTTAAAAAAAGGGAGAAAATGTCTCTCATCCTAATGTCTCCAACCCAAGATGATGTCCACAGATTGATTGTTTTATTTGATTCAATTTGGTATTTAGTAAATTGAAAATCTACCATCAAATACATCATATTTAAGAAGCTGAAAACAGTGAAGGTGTTTTTTTAATAAAAACAAATCAAATCCTCAACTGATTGATGATTAAGTTAATTAATAAACGATTGTAGCTTTAAACAAAAAGCAACTGTTGTCTCACAAATTGATCAAGAAAGACAAAAAAAAGCCACTCAAATAGAAATTTATAGAATGGGATTACTTTGATGGGCGGGGTCACAGCTCTGATTGGACTATTTGTTGTCAGTCAAATCTGACAAAACAGATCGCTGCTCCAGAGCTCTCCACGCTGCACGGAGGCACAAAAATGCCTGCACTCCAAGACTCCCTGATACGTCCCTGTGCTCGTCTGCTTATCATCCTCTAAAGACTACAACACGCAGCCTCACACACACGTACGCGAGGAAGATAATTTATTCAGCCGCTCTCAAAGCCGCCTCTGCAGTGACCCAAGCAGACAATAAAGCATCTCCACAATGGAAATGTTAATTTCCTCATTATCAGCCCTCTTAATTATTTGTTGTGACAGATAATTGCATGCAGGGCGTTTGATATCAGCAATAACCTTCTGCCTGTGTTGTCAAGGGGGCCTTGTCGCCCCTCCCGCCCCTGAGCGTCGCTTTTCACTGAGACAAAGAGCGAGGAAGCGTGCGCACATAACCTTTTCTAAGCTCTGTGCCTCCTCTCCCCTCGCCATAATAGGAATAAATATTATAGATTAATTAATCCGCGCTGATTATAATTTAATCACTTTGCCTCCCGGGGTCACTGTATTAATATCCCACTTAGTGCGTGGCTTGTACACACATACACACCTACCGCAGACACACATACACAGCAGAGAATGGCATTATTCCAAACCCTGACTGATGTGTGGAGGTGTTTTCTGCCATTTCCTGACTTATTAATTACCACTAACATTGTATTACAAGGCTTTGGGCGTTTTCGTGAAGGTACACACTCGCAGAGGCACACGCTTGACAGAAACAGAGCAATGATACTCGAATACACAAGATGTTTTTTGGGGGAAAACACTTGGTTTTGGTTTTAATGGATGTTTTTTGATGAATCATAGATTGCAGCAAGAAAACAAGATTAGGTTCAAGTTTAAGTCTCTTGCTTACTTCTGTTAAATTTGCCATATCAAGGACCGAATAGCAAAAAAATAAATAAAAAATTAGACAACAAGAGGACACTGTGAATAAAATCTCTATCATAACAAAGGGCCAATCATCTAACCTTGCAAAATATTACACTAAACATCTAAAAAGCAGTTTCTTTGAGGTTCCTTCTTACTAATTTTCTTTATACCAGAGGGGAGAAACAGTTAAAAAACAAACAAACAACTAAATCCTACATTTCCCACAATGCAACTGAACAGTGTCTCTGCCTGTTAAACGTCCACATCTTCAAAACGCTACCCTAAAAAGTTTCCCCCAGAGCCACAGAAGACATACAACTGCATTCACAGACAACGCTGCACTTCTCCCGACACACAGACGATGTAAAACTCGTGTGTGTCCCTTTAAAATACTTGGCAGAGGCACAAATGTCATTATTGTCACTCTAATTCTTCTCATTAAGAAGCACAGAAGAGCCAGACCCTCTCTCATACATCAAATCTGTCTCTCCTCGAAGCAAATCTACATGTAATGCCGACTGATCTCGCATCCATTTCAGAGCAGTGGATTTGGCAAAGCCAGGTGGCTCCGATTCCAAGTCATTTTGGATGTCGGGCGGCGAGTAAAAAAAAAAAAAAAAAACTCCTTCACTCAGTAAACAAATCTGCAAAGCAGAAAACAGAAGCAAACCGACTGAAGGGTGGCTCGCAGCTTTCCTGTCATAGAAATGAGTGCAGGGACAAACACATAGCTGGCCCGACATGAGGAACTCCCCAGTCAAAACACCAATTTCATGTCTTGTCGAGTCTAATTTGCTGTGTAGCAAACTGTGGGGAAGAGATGCTTGGAAAAACGGTCTTGGATAGAAAAAGCTATTTTTACATAAGTACAGCACTTAAGTTTGAAAATACAATACTGCTCTTTTGTGTCTTTTTTTTTTAACCTTCCATACACGCCTGTACTCATTGTGATACATCCACCATCTGCTCTGTTGGCAGACGTGAACCTCTTATCTGCATGAATCTGGACAGCCGGCAGTTTTCTATATATGACACTAAATATTTTGGGGAGCATTTTTCTGTGTTGGTATTCTGCTTCACTGTCCAAATACTGTCCCAGTCTTGCAGTACAGTCATAATTATTCTCAGTAAGCTTGATTGTATTTTCACCACTGTGCCATCTATAATAGTGATTTATGCTTCTGATATACTATAACGTTTAAAAAAAAGTGGTACATATCTCTAGAATAATACATTTTTTAAGCTGATTTAAATAAAGTAAAACAGCATAATGCTCTTACACTGTAAAAGAAATAAAAATACAGATTATTAATGTGGACATTACGCACCATTTTGGCCTGTTTTGGAGGGTTTGTTTGTAAATTAATAAAGTCAATTAATAATGATGATTAAAGATGATTTTACTAGATATTATTTGTTACTCAACAAATCAGGAAAAATCTGTAAAATAACATTTATTCAAATGATTTACCATTTACCCTTAATATACATTTATTTTCTTCTTAGATAAAGGAAAAAACGTGTCATATAATGACATAGTTTGCTTATTTAAAGATGTAATTTTATGATTAAATCACCATTTGTAAAAGTACAGATCTTCAATGTGGAAATTTTTTTATAGGTGTGGCTTACTTTGTTAGGGTTAGCATGTAAATTAGTAGTTTTATTCTGCAATTAATTATTAGTTATCTTTAATTCATCAAAACACACACAAAAAATCTGTAAAAATAGCAGAAATTTGTTCCAAAAGTTAATTTTTTTTTAAAAAAACAACTTCAGTTTTTACAGTGTACCATATCTAAATTCTTACTCCAAGGCCACTAAAGTTCTGCATTGTAATTATGTGGAAGGCGCAGATAAATGTTTACGACCCAGACAATATAACTGGACACCTATGGTGCAGGTGCTCGCAAGTTCTAAATTTATTCACTCGTGTTAAACTGTCGGTAAAGATGCCAACAGTCAGACTCAGCTAAAGAGCTCGGTGTGCTCGGGCTATTTGCGTAACCACCGCCACCTTGCACACTGAGGAGAACTGCAAAGGAATGTGGTGAAGTGAGAGGGAAGGAAGAGCCAAAAAAGACAACGAGAGAGAGCCAACATGTTGGCAAAAGAGAGATAGTGAGAGAGAAAAACCTATCAGGACTTGAGAAGTCTTACAAGGACCTTTCCTTTTTAGGTAAACGTTGCATCACAAAGCAAACGGCAGGATAGGAATGAAACCACAAAAGCAACATGAGAAGCAAATAAGCAATATTTTATTTAATATGAGGCAATTTTTTAATGATCATACCAGCAGGATGAGGTGTTTGCTTCCTCTAAACCACGATGTAGTTGTAGGAAACATTCATACTGTTCACAAGAGCTGCCTGAACTAAATTTTTCAAATGTAGAGATTTAAAACATGATTTTTGCATCACAAGTCCTGCATGTAAGCATAGGAGCCTGTTGGAAGGACAAATGCATGGACAGCGAATTACTTTAAAGCACATTAGAATGCAATAAGGAATTAAGATCATTACAATTACAATCATTCTATATGAGAATTAGCTACTTTCCTGAGACGTATATAATAAAATCATTTAGTTATTTTACAAGGTGGGGACACGCTGATTTCCTCTGTGTGCGTTTGTGTCATGGCTGACTGCAAAAAAACACACACACACATTCCTCTCCTCCCTCCACATGAGGTAACTTTAGCCCTGCATACAGGTGCAGTGTGCAAGGTGTTTTGCTTCTCACACACACAGTCTTGACACGGTCTAAAGTGATTTTAAACCCC
>NW_007578157.1:272751-283209 GCF_000690725.1 Stegastes partitus | reverse complement strand
CATGCTATAGTATGACTTTTCTTTCTGAGGCCCAAATACATAATGTGTTTTTTTTCAGGAAGTACCTTCCTAAGCTGTCTTTAAACACATTCAGGACACCTTTCCCACTATATACTACATCCTGACAGTTTTCAGGACATTCTGGAACGTGAGATTTTTTGACAAAAACGACATGCTATAGCATGACTTTTTTTATCAGGACCAAATACCCAAATACATAATAACCCACCCTTTTGGGTGCTTGGACCCTAATAATAATAATCACAAGGGTTTCAATAGGGTCCTTGCACTGGTGTGCTCGGACCCTAATAAGCAAGTGCCTCAAAACACATATTAAACAAAAACAAGAATAACTTCTAAACTGAGTTGTGCAGCTACTAACTGGAGCTACAGTCTTCACTGAGACTCAAGTAACCTCCACGCAAAGTTAGCAGCTGCCAACAGAAGTTATGGTTGAACACAGAAAACAAAGACACAAAACAAGAGACACCAGGGCAAACTGTTCACGTTAAATCCCAGCCGCCCCAACTGAGAGTTCGGTTGAGGTTTTATGCTGATCGCTGCAGGTTGACTGGCTGAGGGTGGAGGGAACTGGGTGGTGGTCCAATCAAGGATGGCAGGCGGGGAGAACAAGGGCTGGAGTGTAGGTCTGGAGCTCCAGGCTAGTCAACTGCAATGGCTGGCAGCTGAGGCTGGAGTAGACTCTCCAGCCAGCTACAGCAGAGTTCATGCTGCTCCTCTCCCTGTACAGAACTCACAAAGGATCCACCACAATACAAAATGGCACAAACACCAACAACAAAAGCCATCAAAACAGGCGCAGGCTGTGAACCCTTTGGTGCCACATCACTTTAAGAAAATTACATTTATAGCAGTGATGAAGTAGTGCAGAAATGGATTACCAAGCATTGCAAAAAAAGATGCAGGACAGCTATTAACAGATCAAGTCTTCATAGATCTGCACATTACAGTGTAGACTTACTTCAAAGTCAAGTTAAGGTAGAAGGGAATGGAAAAAAAACATTTAAATGTAGAAATATGACACACAGAAATGAGCTTTTTGGTGTTTAAACAATGAGAGAGGCTTAAAGTTTGGCCCCCACAAGGTGGCAGAGTTGCTCCTTTCATGGATGCAGAAATTCTAAAGCATCAGCAGTCTGACCTGCAGGGCTCACTGCTGTCACAGATCAGTGTGAAGCAGCTCAGATGATTCTGACACAGGTGTCTTTTTGTAGATGTTTTGTTCAGTGTGATGGTTTCACTGCATATAATCCTACACACAGTGAGATGCACAGACTTTTAGTGCTAAGCAGAGGTGACACAAGTTCTACTTGTTTAATAGAGCTAACTGACAAATTTGAATGAGAATCATGTAGGGAGGGATCTTTAATTCAAATTCAGCAGGAAAGTAAAGACTTCAATGCTACCACAAAGCTGACAGTTCCTCTGTTCTCCCAGCTGATGTCACTGTGAACAAGGCAGTTTCCAGCCCAATCTCCTCAGATACACCGACTTACGGGGCTTTAAGATGATGCAACTATGAGCCTTTGAGCCTGTCGGTGTCCCGCAGAGGGACCTTTCGGGTGGTTGGTTGCACTCGGAGCAGTAAGTCCACAAGCACTGATGAGAAACTGAACCACTTCAATCGCTGTTCATCTGAAGGTTGCCACACAGTCAGCACCCCACAACTCCTGTAAGATCCTCCTGTCCGTGATTCCTGGAGTCTTCTGCGATGATGAAAGTGCTTGACAGTGCAGTTCAGGATTCCGTAAATAATTCCACAAACAGAAAATGTGATGAGTCACTTTAGATGTCACGGATAAGAGCCTCAAATACATTTTAAACATAAATATGCAGTTGGACAGCCTGTTGAGGAGCCAGTTTATTCTGATTTTGCCCTTTTATTGTTCAAGGGATTTGAGATTGTGAAGATTACCTATCGTCACCAAACACACATTCACACAACCAATACACACCCCAGAACTTACGTGCACACACACAAACTCTGTCTCCCAAACACACACTGTAGTGAGTGCAGATCAGTGTCTAAGCAGCCACCTGCAGTCCTCCATTAGCTGGCAAGGAAATGGAATTTAAAAGATTCAGACCATGAAATGTGGCCAATAATGCCAGCTCTGATCTAAACCTGTACAGAATCTCAATGATGTGGTAACAGCTCTGTCACATTCAACTAGTGAAACTTTACCTGACACTTGCTCTTGCTCCAAACTATGGTGGCTTTAAACCAGAATCTATCTGTTCGTGCTGCTGAAGGTGGATGAACAAAACACAGCTGTCTGACCAGTGTAGCCAATTTAAAACTTTAGCTAAGTTTTTTTTTTTTTTTTTTTTTTTTAACAACAAATGGGAAGTGGAAAAGTCATGTAAGTTGGGACATTTAAACAAAACTAATAGCTGTCCCTTTTATATCTGTTTTTTAAAATTATTCTTGGAGCACAAAAAGGGATTTAATGTTCAGTTTGATTGGAGAGTGATATGATAGAAACAACCAGGTTACCTTAAGCTACAATTTAAAGACATCTCACACTCAGAACTATATTTTCCTCAGCTTTCAGTCTTGACTTTGTCATCCTCATGGAAGTGAAATACATAATGTGAGTCAACAGTTTTAAATCAGTGAGCCAGAAACATGGCACCAGCATTAAATACTTCTTAGTCAGAAAAATTGACATATTAAAATGGCTGATGTTAAAAAAGGTTAAAGCTGTTGTGTCAGTTGACAATATTAGGTTGCTCATTTAGCTTAACAAGGTTTATTTCAGTGTGCAAAAACTCATCATACTGGAACTAAACTTAGTCTTATTAAAGCCGTCATGCAACCCGAATCACAGTGTTCATGTGCATGCATCCATAAAAATAGGTAGACCCATACTCCCATGCTATAATGACACCACTACAAATGTTTCCATCCATCTATACAACGGCTAATCCTCACTAGGGTCGTGGGTTGGCTGGAGCCTATCAGGGTGAAGGACAGGTCACCAGTCTATCACAGGGCTACACTTAGAGACAGACAACCAAGCACACTCACATTCACGCCTACAGACAATTTAGAATCACCAATTAACCTCAACATGTTTTTGGACCGTGTGGGAGGAAGCTGGAGAACCCGGAGAGAACCCATGCTGCACGGGAAGAACATGTAAACTCCATGCACAAAGATGCAAACTGACAACCTTCTTGCTGTGAGGCAACGGTGCTAAACACTGAGCCACCTTGCAGCGCATCACAAATGTTTGACTCCACTATATCTGAAAGTCTGTTGTCACATTATATTGCACAAGATAGTCATCAAATAAGGCTTTAGATGTGAGTTTTTATGTATTTAGTGATGAGGTGAAGCATTCTCATTCTCAGTTCAGAGCAAAGACTGCATACAAACAATGGATGTAGCCTCTGGGTCCCATGCAAAAATGTTGCATTTCATGTAACAGCCAGCAGGAGGCGACTCCAGTGGTTGCAAAAAGTAGTGAGATTTTATAGAAGTCTATGAAAAAACGAGTGAACTTATCACTTGATATAGCAGCTCAGTAGACATTCTGTCTCAATCACTAGTTTCAAGTCTTCTTCAATACAGCATGATGTTCATTTTATAAATTATGGTCCCGTTCAGAGTAAAATAAATAGTAAAGGAGAGCATGTCTTAGGGCTGTGGGGTACCTTGTGTGTGTTGCTACTGTATTGTTGTGTGTCCTCGAGTTTTAACTTAGATCCATTCCTTTCAAAAGATCAAGATGGCTAGTTCTGCTTTAAGGATTAAATTAAAACTATACAAAATGTTAAAAAAGAAAAAAGATTTGAGTCTTTTTTAAAAACAGTAACATTAACTTGCAGTTAGTTAAGATTAACTTTGATTTAGTGTCACAAAACAGTGACAGAACAAAGCTATTGGGATCACAACAGATTTGCTAGTAATTCTCTACTCTAGAAATGCTGAGAGGATTCATTACAGCAATATACCTTCATACTGTACAGATCAGCTCTGGTCTGGATTACACCTTTATTACATAAACTTTATGTTCATTAACTGTACTAAACATGAAACAGATCTTTTTTTTAAAACTAGGACATCTTACCACTCAACACGTTTCTGCATGAAGTTGAGTTCTGTATTTGCAGTATTTCATTCCTTTATGCTGCATGGTTTGCTAAACTGGTGAAGGTGTTTTCTTCATTTGCTTGTATTTTTGCTCTGTTTGTTTGTTTTGTTAAGTTGACTCTCGTGGTCCATTATCTAAGATGTTGGATTCAAATCAGGCAACCCAAGTGACTCTAGCTTTATTTTAAGCATAATTGGCACAAACTGTCTCCTAAATTATTAGAAACTACTTTATACCATCTATGGCAGATTACGACAATCAGTATTTGAATGCTATGGTCCGTACAAATGCACTTGATGCATATGATAGTGGAGTCTCTGTGGTGTTTTAGGGAGGGATGCTGAAACACATGCTTGTTCTGGCTCTGCCTGGTCAGAGGGCCTATTAGGACTGATCGGCTGCGACACCACAATGTTGGAAGCAGATGGCTGGTGGTGCCTGTAGTTGTATCTCTCTCCCACACCAGGCTCTCTGGGTAGATTCGACATAAGCTTAATTAATGATTTGATAACTGCAGAGGCGTTAAAAGGAGCACGGAGACAGGCATGAATTCCAAATCTAAGAGCTAAACTGGCTAGTAATGCGTTGTGAAGGGATTTCCTACCGCATGCTTGCCCACATGCTCTCCCTTTCTCTCTCTGTCTCTCACACTTACTCTGATCGACCCAGTGTGAGCTCCAAAGCATGCTGAGAGTCAGAAAGAAGTTGCAGAACTAAGAAGTTAACAAAGCAGATGTTTATTGAAGACTGTGCTCCCTGTAAACCTCCACACTACTGGGAGAAGCCAGTTGTTCTTAAATGGAGACGGAGTCCCCTTCTGTGAGATATGCAAGTCAGTTTGGGGGAGCTAAACTGGGTTGATAGAACTCTGTCGTGTTAAGATTGTTTGTTCAAGATGGATTTCTGAACAGGTTCATGAACACAAGGGACTCTGCCAGCTTCACCTGCAAAATATCACTGAAAGAGACCACAAACAGATACAAAACTATAGTGATGGGATGCTGAATTTTGATTATTTCATTTGCTTTCTCCACTTTTTACACCAAATATGACGTCCCAAGCTTCTGGGCACGAATTAGAGTATGATGATGACATTTTTAGGATTGTTTGCATATTGCGATTGGCAGCACTGCTAATCAAACCACACACCCACACAGTCCTGATGAAGCTGATTAAATGAGGTTTTTTTCCCCCAACCTCAGCTTTGATTTTTGCCTGTTTAGTCACAAGTATTTGATGGTATTTAAGATTTAAAGGCTTTAAAGTGAGTAAAAGTTGGGAGATGACAGGCATGTGATAAACCACCAGCGTACTTAAGCACAGTATTACAATGCAGTACCAAATGCTAGCAGGGTAAATGTTTGCAGTGCCTAGTGAGACAACCATGACAATGACCAAAGTTTACTTTTGCACTTCTGCACCACAGAAGAAGGCCTTGTGTCCTCCAGCCAGACGGAAAGGAAACATACTTGGCACTTGCATCGTTTCCATGGAAACAGAGCAGGTCGGATGTCAGGGGGACAGCATGTGTGATCTTGGTGGCTCTCTCGCTGAATACATATAAACCCAGTGAAACACACCACATTAATTCCTTGCTCCACCATGAGAAGAAAAACTCCAAACAGCTACCTGTCAGCAAAAGAAAATCCCTCCAGGCCAGGTATAAATCTGGGTAGTCCACGAGTAAAACCATACACCAGCAGTCAGCAATAAAATCCCTCCACCATTCAGAAGCATAATCACCCTAATCCCACATGTATCTGTCTGGAGGCTGAAGACTTTGGCCTGAATCTGTCCTTCCACTTAGCCATTCCTCTGCGTCTGCGCCTCTGCTCTGTTTGTGTGAGAGCCATCTGTTGTCGGGCTTTATGCACTGTCTTCTTCATTAGTTTAAAGCTCTGCTCAAACACATCCAATACTCCTCTTCTTTTGGCACGAGGTTTATCAATACAAAAAATGGGATGAAAACAAATAAATTCAGATGTAGAGCCTTTTCTCTTTAAAGCACATTTCCACTATCTGTCGAAAAGTATGTGGACAAATATTACTGTACAGTAATTAACTTAAGAAATGTAACAATGGTGAGAAACTTGTACTTTATTTGACCTTACCCACCTAATGTATACTTCAAATACCGTATGATGCACACATAGTATTTTGAATGTAGATCTTCTACTTGTCATGAATTATTTTCACATGTGTTGGTATTCAGAGTACTCCTTGCACAACTAGACTTTTTCCTGTTTATTTAGTCCCAGGTCCTTATTTGTAGTCTGACAAAGTCATCCAAATCTAATCTGATCTAATCTGCAACATACAATTATATTTAATGTGTTTTTTAGCTGTGATATGACTAGAAAGTGAGTTTGCAAGACTGAGGCTGGAAACCAGTGGGCTTCTCATGTTGTGGCCCAAAGATAAGAAGTTTAAGCATCTCTAAAGGAGAAGGGAGAAAACGAGGAGAATCGTAACGACGCCTTACATTGGAGTATTATGAGCCAACCTTTGTTCCCGCACTCATCTATGAACATCCTGAATGCCAGAATGAGATTGTGGACAGAAGTGGCTGAAATGAGAGGAATCAGCTGAAGAGCTCATATATTCAAAGAAAGTTTGCCTCTTGGAAATGAGTCAGTGGAGGTGGTTCAGGGAGTTGATGCCTCCAGGATGTTTCTCTTCAGAGGTTATCTGGGTAAATCCAACTGGCCAGAGACCACCGGTGCAGACCCAGAGCACACTAAAGAAATTATATCTCTCATCTGGCCTGGAAACACATTAGATTACCTCAGGAGGAGCTGGAGGATATGGCAGGGAGAACAAATTCTGGATTATCTGAAGTAGATGACCAATTGAAAGAATCTTATTTCACCAATGCACGGGGGCTTCAACAGGGGCATTTTTTTAAACATCACAGACTATATGGTATGCACTCTACATGAAAGGCCAAGTGAGCGCTGGACACAGAGATGTTCCACCTCCAACCCAGAAACTTCCAAATGAAAGTATTCAATAAAAAAAAACTAACCATAACAAATAGCATGCAATAGATAGATAGATAGATAGATAGATAGATAGATAGATAGATAGATAAAAAATAAAAATAAAATAAAATAAAAAATAACACCAAATAGAATTTGCTGACTTGAGATGAGCACCCATTTAGTTAAGTAATGAGGGTAAACACTCCAAAGCAACTGCAAGCCAGACACTGATTCCTAACATCAGTGCTGGATCTCTCTGATGCTCTCCTGGCTGAATGGGAGCAAATTCCTGCATGAAGGATCCAAAAAGCCTGAAACCATACGAGTGGAGGTTTGTATGGGAGCAGATGAATGTGCATATTTTTGGCATGAAATGTTCATCAATTGCCAATACAGTCGACTAAAAATTATGTATATATGTGCTGTCTAGATTACATTTGCTGGCAGTGGTCTTCCAGTCCTGGAAGCATTACGTTGTATTCTGCAGCGTTGTTGTCAGTAAATTGTAGAGGTAAAGTAAAAACCACAGGACGTCTGTTACTGGATTCAGAGTTCTGCATTTGCAATAGTTTGATAGTTTATTCTTGACTTTTGAGCAGGTGGTTTGTTGAAATATTAAAACACTCCCTTATGCAAGCACGACTACATTTTTTTCTAATCTTAAGTTGCCTAAATGTATCTGTAACAACATTTATCATGATTTAACTTCCATGATTCAGCATTTTGAGGAGACAAATGAAATGTTTGACAGAGAATATGCAGTAGGTTCATACACGCAAATTTGCACATTTCGGAGATAAAATGGAACCCAAAGGCTTTATGCTGCTTTCAGAGGGGATTTTCTGCTTCATGTCAGTGGTACAACTGGTGTTTTTTATGCATGCATTGCTTTTATGCATACAAAACAAGTAAACAAACAAATGCAGAAAAAAAAAAGCTTCTATTGTTTTAGACTATTTCAGTGCAAAAAAAGAGTATAAAGTATACAGTATATGCATGTAAATGAACATTTCCTTCCCCCTGGATTAAAATAAGATCCAGGCAGTAACATGTTTTAACACACAATTATTATGAGTTGGTTTTCACAGACAGCATTTTTGTAAAAATACATTAAAGTACACAGACGTACTTGGAATATTTTTGTCATTGCAATTATTGAGAAATTAAGTTTATAATTTCGTATTAGATATAAATGACAATATTAACATTTTCCCGGACTCAGTACATCATGACTTAATACATTCAATGAGATATTACTCGAACTGTAATGAAACATGCCAATGCTGCATTTAGCTTTTCAGTCTTCCTGGTATTTCACGGTTAATCTGAGCTGTCAGTGTCTCTGTGTTGACTGTGTGGATTTCTGCAGGTGAGCAGATGCTGAGAGTTTTCTCAGTTTGGGACACTCCTCTCCATCTTGGATTAGGCTGTATTCTTCAACAGCTGAATGGTTGTTTGTTTAGTTTGTGGGTGCACTACGATCGGCTGGTTGACG
Organism: Stegastes partitus; assembly: GCF_000690725.1. Taxonomy (NCBI): domain Eukaryota; kingdom Metazoa; phylum Chordata; class Actinopteri; family Pomacentridae; genus Stegastes; species Stegastes partitus. The sequence continues at coordinate 274,612 of NW_007578157.1, read as the reverse complement.
TCCAGTGTGAGGCGCTACAGGTGCACCAAGGAGATTGAAACAATAAAAACCGGATGGATGTTTATCATATATATTTTTAAAGACTGTAGTTTTCAAAATGTTAAGATTGTTATAGTGGTTTTGCTTTGCACAATGTTGAGTTATTTGGGTCATGAACTTCAATTGTCCGCCTAAACTCGGCTCGGCATTGAAGACCACAGAGGATGCTGGTCAACTTCACTCATTTTCCATTTTTTATTTCATTTTTTCAGAAAGGAATCAGACTGAGTGGTCAATAGTTGATAACCTTAAAATAAAAAACCACAAACCCATATTAATTAATTAATCCATCAACAATCATTTAAGATCCCAACACACCATAACTCAAATTAGCAATTACAATTTTATCCTTTGAATACATTTGAAACTGTCTCAACCTACCAGTGGCGTCTCTGCGGCCATCAGCACAATGAAGAACAAAGAAAACACACCTGCCCAGGAGCCACTAATGAAGCCTTCTTCTCTCTTCAGCCCTGAGCTGACACACCTACCCACTCAAAAATGGCAGCACTGCCCTCTTGCTGCTGGTAAAAAAAATGGAACTGTAGGTGAAAAATTAAATAAACAAACAAATAAATACATATACTCTGCTCTGCTTCGTCCTTAATGTCTTCTTAACTGCTGCTAGTAGAGACGGAAGTGGTGGATGACACTTCCAACCCCATCTGATGGGGTCCAGATGACCACAAGGTGTTTGCTGTGTGCAGGCGACTATCGTGCTTCAACGACATCCATTGGGGACCGCTCTAAAATAAATAAAAAAAGTCATGAATATTTTCTATAATGTCATCAAACATCCTCTAAGTATGTAATAGTATCTTTAGCCAATCATGGCTTTGTGTCATAGCAGCTACTTTTGTAATCTTAATTAAGATCTTATTTTGCTGGCAAACTCCACATGCTCTTAATCTTGTTCTGTCCCCAGCCGGTCCTGTTAATCTGGTTGGGAGTTTGTTGTCACTATGGAAACCCCAAATGCATAACAGGAGCGGCTGTCTTTAGTCTCCGGCGGGCCTGCACACACAGCCACTTTCCATCCCTGTGTCCCGTCTCAGCCATCATCAGCTCAGTAAAAAAGAAGTTCAGAGAAAACAACATCGGTGACCTGATGCTGAAAGGACGAAGAGATGTAACAAATGGAACTTTGCACACTTTACTTTCTACATCTTTAGATAACAGATTATTGCAGCCTTTGAGTCTTTGTACTTCCCTTTTTGTTGCACACTATGTGACTGCCAGTTGCTGTAGAGCAGGTTCTCTGTTAATGTCAGGGTTGTAGCATCTTTGTCATCCTTGGCTCTTTCCATCAGGACAACAGGCCCAAAGAAGCTGAGGCCAGCATGACGTGTTGCCATAAAAGAGAATCAGTGTAAGTGGAGTCAGACCTGGATTAGGAAAAAGGATCCCCTCCTAAAGCAAGCTGAGAGGGAAGTTCTATTTCTCTCCTGTATTTATTATTATTTCATTCTGAAGGAACAGGTAGTGATGCAGAAATTATTTCTTGATATGTCTAGTTTGGGGGATTATTAGGACTGAGCTTCACCATCTTGTAACAGACCATATATGAAAGTCTTTGCTTAAAAAGGATGATGGGTGAATTCAGCTTGTTCCTCACAGAGTTGCCTCCTGCCTCTTTTATCATCAAATGTACACTGATGGCTCATAGCTCATTGTAAGTGGAGGGCAGCAATTAATTACTAATTATTCATTGTTTATCACAATCTCAACAGAAGGAGCTTCTCACTGCTTTGTAACACATATTTTTCTTTGGTGTCCTTCCCACTCTGTAAATGTTTTGTTTATTGTTCACACACACACACAC
>NW_007578157.1:263777-272566 GCF_000690725.1 Stegastes partitus | reverse complement strand
AGTCAGGTTTGGTGGCTGCCTTGGTCCACACACCTTTATAGCTCTGTCCACAACTTTTCTACAGGATTGAGATCAGGGCTTTGTGATGGCCACTCCACAACATTGACTTTGTCGTCCCGAAGCCACTCTGTAACTAATCTGGCAGTATTCTTAGGTCATTGTCCACTTGGAAGACCCATTTGCACCAAAGCTTTAACTTCCTGGCTGATGTCTTGAGATGTTGCTTCAATGTTTCCACATAATATTCTTTCCTCAAGATGCCATCTATTTAGTAAAGTGCACCATTCCCTCCTGCAGCAAAACTCCCCCACAACATGATGCTGCCACCTCCATACTTCACAGTTGGGATGGTGTTCTCAGGCTTGCAAGCGTCCCCCTTTTTCCTTCAAATGTATCGATGGTCAGTATGGCCAAACAGGTCAGTTTTTGTTTCATCAGACCACAAGTCATGTCTCCAGAAATTAAGGTCTTTGTCCCTGTGTGCATTTGCAAACTGTAATCTGGCTTTTTTATGTTGCTTTTGGAGTAATGGCTTCTTCTTTGAGTAAATCCTTTCAGCCCATGTAGGTAGAGGATTTGTTTCACTGTGGACAATGACACTCTCTTACCAGCTTCAGCAGCATCTTCACAAGGTCTTTTGCTTTTGTTCTGGAGTTGAGCACATTTTACACCAAAACACTTCATCTCTGGGACACAGAACCCGTCTCCTTCCTGAGCAGTATGATGGCTGGACATTCCCATAGTGTTTATACTTGCATATAATTGTGAACCTGGAACTTTCAGGCATCTGGAAACTGTACCCAAGGATGAGCCAGACTTTTAGAGCTCCACAAGTCTCTTCCTGATATCTTGGCAGATTTCTTTAGATTATCCCATGTTGTCACAAAAGGAAGCAGTGTGTTTGAGGTGTGCCTTAAAATACATCCACAGGTGTGTCTCCAATTAACTCAAATGTTGTCAATTAACCTATCAAAAGCTTCCCAAGTGATGACATCATCATCTGGGCTTCCCCAAATAGTTAGAAGACATAGTAATCTTAGTGTATGTAAACTTCTGACTTTGAGGAAAGTAATAAAAAGTTCTCCAAAAAATGGTCTTTCTCATTATTCTGGCATTTAGCAAATAAAAGCAATTCTGGTAAACCTAACTGACTTAAAACAGGAAAAGTTTAGTCTGATTTAATGTCAGACAGTGAGAAAAAAAAGGTTGTAGGTCTTTTTATACAGTTTATTTAAACTTCTGGTTTTAACTGTATATCTATAGATAATGCTGCCATCAGCGTTAGCGAAACTCATCCATACCATTGTCAGATTCATCTTACAGCTCACACTCATCTTAATTATCACTGTTCTTCCCTTCCTCCCTTCTTACCGTCATCATCAGCCATCTTCTTCCTCAGATTACATGTTCTTGTACTAAAATCATCACTGATCCTGCCAAAATCGTACATTCGGACCTGTCATCCCCGTCATCTGTCTCCGCCTCATCTACATCACTCTGATCTCCAAAAATGTCCACACCCTCAAAAAGGCACAAGGGGATCTGATAATTTGACCATCCTCAACAACGCTCTCATGATCAGAGAAGGGAAGCATCATCACTTATTCATAAACCCCAGCAAAAGCTACTATCTCCACAACCTTGTCGTGAGAGGCTGTATATTTACAGGGAGAATGTTACTTTCATTATTATCAGTGATCCTGATCAGCTCAGGGACCCCTTCAGCTTCTATAATGTAGGTGACACATATTTAAAAGATGACACAACACAAATGTTGTATTTTCACTTAATATTTATTTTAAAGACCACCATGAAAAAGCTGAAAAATAGCAGATTTAATTGTGATTGTATTTAAAAACTGTAAATACTGCTTCATCAGAACTATCCATTCTATAACATCACTGTTATGTTTCAAGGAGTCCATGTTTCTACTGTGTGTGGGACTTTTGATATGTAGTGAAATGAATGATTTATATTGTAAATTAAAATAAAAATAAAAATTCTAAAGTTGAGCTTTTTCCATGTACATGCATGAGTTTCCATCATATCTGTCAGAAATGCGCAAAGCCCCAAAATGACCCTCCATTACTCTGGTCCCATAACACAATTCAAACACTGAAATGTCATTTTACATGCATGTGGATTATCTAAGTTCTGACTCAGCTGAGGGTTCATCCAGAGAAGCTTTAATACAAATAATTCCAACATATACACCGGTGTGGAACATCTGATCTGTTGGAGTTGTAGACGAACACAGAACATAATTTACCATCTGATCCTGTGTTCATGAGGTTACAGCTGCTGTGCCACATGCGTAAATGCACACGTCACTGTCAGTCTAAAGAAACACTTATCTTTCTGCTGCTGTGAGATTCATAGGAAAGAATCTGACACATTTAATTATTAATGTTTCTGTCAAATCCTGGATTACATTCAATGACACCGAAAAAAAAAAAGCACTATTGCCTCAGAAATTAATTTAATGTATTTCAGATCCGTCTGAGTTACACTTATCCTAACAAAAAATGTCAATATGTTATGTAATAGATACCCATGGGTGGCGTTGTGCTACCTGGAGACAAGCTGAGGCTTTATCAACTCCAGCTGCGTTGCCTGGGTGACAGTGCCAAAAGACGTGGAACACCCGATGATCCCAGAAAACATCACTGATGACGCACTTATAAAATACATTGTTTAGTTGTCTTTTACCCATATGGTGCAGCTATTTATACTGTATGGACAAGTAGGTGTAAGATGAAGTAAGAAAAAAAGATATCTCACCTCGTTCACGTGGAAAGCCCTAATAATTGGAAGATGATTAAAAATCATATGAGAGCAGAATGTCAATTTCCTAATTTCTCTCTCCAGAAGAAATTTTCGGCAGACATGCTGACTGTTAAGCAGATTAGTGCACACATACTCAAACTCAGTCTAATTAAAAGATTTAATTTCAGATAAAGACAAGAGCAGTACTTGTAGCAACAAACACATACGTCAGAGAGATGAGTTCTCTCTATATAGTCACTGCCAGATTGTTACCATGAGAATACATCCTAAAAGTGCACAAATATCTCTCCTGTAGGATTTAGTTCTTGTTATCCAGAGTAACAGAGGATGAAAAGGAAAGGCGAAGGAACTGTCAGGAGACTTTAAAGTCCAGCTGGAATTTCAAAGCTTGTTTTTTATTTTCATTTTTTTGTGCCAGCTGGTCATCCTGTCGAAAATAAGACAGTTTGAATGGAGTTTAGCCAAGGACACTTATACATTCTGAAGTCTCTATTCTCTGTAGTCAAGTCTCCTGATTACAAAAAACAAACAAAGAAAAAAAAACACCTCTTGTGTGTTGTTGTGATCGAATGACCTTGGGTTTGTTTGCTGCTGTCAAACTGTGAAACAATGAGCTGCTGAATCTGGGGACTTTGATTCTTAAGACTCTTTTTTTTTTTCTTTTTTCGGCAGCAACATTCAACAACAACAGATTAAGACTCCCTGGAGAGGTGAACATCCACTGCCGTCAGATGTCCTGTTTGTGTTTGGTTTCTTCTCCCAATAATAAATGCTGCACATTTTTCAGCCAATTTGAAACCCACAGGCTTCATTAGCAACTATTGATTCTCTCTAATCATATATCTGATTGGTTGTTATTAATGTAGATGGTGTTTTGCATCAGCATCACCTTGTATCTGCTCACCTCCCCATTAATCTCTCTGCAAATGGTCACTCTGTTTCAGGTCACTGGCAGCCTTTCAGCCTACCTTCAAGTAATCATGGATTCATTGTTGCGAGCAGCTTAAAGTCGCAAAGTCATAGATCATTTCTGTCCTCTGCACTAAGCTTGATCAAACTGAGTGGGATGTATTTGGTGCGGAGGATTTCCTTCTTTAAATCCAGTGAAGTGGATTTAATGAACAATGAGCGGAAGAAATGACTATGAAGCAGCTTTGGTCAGACTGGAGTGCAAACTGTGTGGGTGGCAGAATGACCTGTTTTTGAAGAGACTGCCTCAAAACTGATTTCAACTATCGACTGTTCGTCAACACCTGTGTGTCTCTGTGTAACACACTGACCCTCCGCTACCCTATTTCAGGTGGCTGGAGATGTGGTATCAGCTTCAAGTAGGCAGAAAGTCCCTGCCTGCAGCTTTACTCGTCAAACTAAATCAGACTTCTGATACTGTGTCAGCGCAAATTACTTTTGAAATTATGGATGTGACCATATATCAGATGAAATGGTTTGAATCTAATCTACAGGGAAGAGGTCAAGACTGTGTCATTCATTTCAGCGAATGCCAACACTGCATTTTTTTGTTCAAACGACAAGAGCAGTTGCATGAATTATGACTTGTGTATTTATAAAAGAGGCAGTAAAGCAATGTAATTATGAGGCCATAAAGTCAACTAATCAAGTCAGCAGGTTGTTGGGATTTGACACCACCAGGCTCCTACAGTGGTGATTAAAAGTTTGTGAACCCTTTAGAATTTTCTAAATTTCTGCATGAATGTGGCCTAAAACATAATTTCATTTTCATACAAGTTCTAAAAACACATAAAGAGAACCCAGTTAAACAAATAGAAAAGTATATCTTATTAGCTAATTAATGAGCCAATGTCACATTTCTGGTTGTGACAAAAGTATGTGAACCTGTAAGATTAGCAGTTAACTGGAAGGTCAAATTAGAGTCTTTTGAATAGTGAGATGACAATCAGGTGTGAGTGGGCGTACTGTGTTATTTGGAGAACAAGGTCTAGTCTCCTTGTGGAAGTCTATGATACGACAAAATGAAAATATCTGGCGGCCTTTGAAAAAAACCCAAACATTTGTGATGCTCATCAGGCTGGAAAAAGGTTTCAAAACCATCTCTAAAAAGTTTGCACTCCACAAAGGTCAGACAGATTGTGTACAAAGGGAAGAAATTCAAAATCCAGGAATAGTTCACCAACAAAGATGACTCCAAGGGCGAAGCAAGTAATAGTCCAAGAGGTCACAATTGAACTCAGGGTAACTGCTAAGCAACTACAGGGCTCTCTGACATTGAACAGTGTTTATGTACATGAGTCCACCATCAGGAGATGCTGAACAACAACAGTGCGTATGGCAGAGTTGTAATGAGAAAGACACTGCTCCCTAAAAAGAACATTGCTGCCCCTCTGCATTTTGCTAAAGATCACTTGGACAAGCAAGAAGGCCATCAGGCAAATGTTGATGATACCAAACAGAACTTTTTGGGTTGAGTTAGAAACAGATTGTTTGGGAAAAACATAGCATTTTAGCATAAAAAAACATATTCCATCTGTGAAACATGGTGGTGGCAGTATCATGATTTGGGCCTGTTTTGTTGTATCTGGGCCAGGACACCCATCATTGATCAAACAATGATGTTGTGCTGGATTGCATTAGATTTTGATATACTTCTAATATTCTGCTCATCTCGCCTATGCAAAAACAAAGGACAAAAACATTTAAACACCTCTAAACTATTCTCTTCAGCAATAAACAGACAAGTTAAATGCATTTACACTTTTGCAACAATGTCACTAAACACTGAACAGCATGGCCTCCTAAAGATAAATGTTCTGGTCGTGCTTCGTTAGATTTGCTGCTACAATATCAGCTCCTCATGCTCTAAAACCAAAAGCAACTTGTGATTTTGCATATTGCAGACTATGTACTTAAAAGCATGTACAGTCTTTCACTGTGGTTGATAGTTTTTTGAAATGTGCCTTTTTTTTCCAGAACCTTTGTTTTGTTTGAAAATCAACTTGAACACATTTTAAATGTGCTGATGGCATGTTGGGAAAGCTAATAAATATAGCCTTGATTTCAAGTCTGCAGGTAAAATTACAAACCATGTGGAGGTGAATGAAAATCAATAGCTTCCTAGAGGGTGGGGAAAAATAAAAAGAATTAAGCATCCTTTAGAAAATGATAAGAAGTACACAGGATTTGTTGTCATGGTATTGAAAAAGGCAACAACATTTGTCTGGCCGTTTAAGAGCAAATTCTGCAAATGCAAGAGCTGCCAAGCTGAAACAATGTTTCATTGTCTCTCCTGAAATGTTGTTTTCATATATTATGTTGACTTTTAATAATTTATTTCTTTCCGGCTTTGTTTTTGGTGAGACACAATAACGAAAAATACTACAGCACTTTTGGCAAAATCCTCAAGTTGTTTCAACAGCTAAAGGTTTCTGGTTGAGCGCCTGCTAAAAGAACTCTGTGGAGACTGGTGCCATCCAAAGGTTTATCACCAGCAAACAGCAGCCAAATCTTCACTGTACAAAGAAAACGGCTTTCATTCAGGTTTAAATGTCCGGAACCTACCCATAACCTAAAGATGACAAAAATTACTTTACTTTTTAATGGTGCAGACACCATCCTCTCCTAATCTATAAGCATTAATTTGACAGATGACAGCCAGCCAGTGTAATATTTTCCCCAAACTACCTGTAAATGTGTAACTTTCCTTAGTGATTTGTTAAGAAACCATTCTGTGAGACTCCCACTCTGGAAATTACAACCTTCCCTGTTGTCCTTGGTTCATCCCTCAAGGCTCTTCTTTCATTAACAAGCTCTCATCCTTTTTACTAAAAGTTGTCCTTGAGTCAAGAAAAATCTATAGTGGAGGATTGTGGAGAATAATAGAGAAGTTAATTTGATCTATAAAGCTGTGTATTTGCTTATCTCCTGTTTTTATCTGGGCAACCTTTTGATTTAGTTTTATTCTAAATCACGACACCACAGTAAACACAATGCACAAATTTCTCTGATGCGATTCTTTCTCTTAACCTGGCATTAAAGCTCAGGGTGTGGAGGAGTCGGGGGGGCTTAATAACACATGAGCTCCCCTGAATTTGTGAAATTTTAGGGGTTCTCTAAAATATTGACAATAAATTGTTTTTGTTTTTCGACATCTTCTGCATCATAGCTTATATATAAAATTATGCACGAGTACAGTTCATCACTGATTTACTTGAATAAAGTTATCAGCATGCATGCTGCTCTCGCCGTTACCATCAATGCATGACAATGCAACATTGCAAACCTCACTCACTTTAGCTCAAAGATTAGAAAAAACTAACTCATTGACAACCACCATTATACTAAAAACAGAAGACTCACCCTAACCCTCCAAGGTGCTAGAAGCAGGCAAAATCAACTACTTTTATTGTGTTTTCTTATCATTTATATTCTTATCTAAAAGCACAAAATCAGCTGCTTTATGAATGTTTATCATTTCTGACCACCAAAAAAGTGAAAGAGGAAAGCAACAGTGTAGTCCACACACTGTTAAAGCTGACATGTTAGTGTTTTTGAACATTCTTGTATGACATCCTATCAAACTGCTTGTTGGACATAATGGATAATTGTTAGCATGAGCACTGTTGAAACCAAATCCAAATGGAGTTATTGCTCATTATTTTACTGGATACTCATTTCTGACTGGTGATAGCATTTGAACAAACAGTCCAGGCCATGCTTCACAATATTAATTTTGGAATAAAGTCATAAATATTACTTGGAGGTAGGCTTAGGAATATAGAGAGAACTACTTTAACGTAGAATGGCATAAGTTTACAGCAGGATATAAAATCAGTTAGCTAAAAATGTGTTGTATGTTTACAGCTCTGACAGAGTGAACAAAGGCAAAAAATATACTCTCATGGTGCATTTGTACGTAACTTAGGTGTCACAAGTTAATTGCTGACTAAGCACATACAAATCTTTGAAAAATAAAACAGGTCACAATGTTCCACCTATTCAAATATGCTTTAGATTGATCATAGAAGTTTAAAACTAGGCCACAACCATGTATTATTTCTACCCTGAATATTCATGGCATGTAAAAGTAAAAAGTTGCGTCTGCACAGATAGAGAGTAAAGATAGGACATTAAGACAAGTACAAGACAAGTAATGCAATTAATGTTAGTAACCTAGGACAGGAAAAAAAAAAAGTTGGTTATTGAAGATAAATATTCTGAAAAACAAAATGACAAAAGGGACTTTTACAGGGTAATTTGCTCACTAAATATTTTAACAGGAATTAGGATTGTCCCAGTTTTCCCTAACATATGCACCAGCACATCAGTCTATTTATAATGTATAGGATGCTCAATGGATTGTAGGTTGGCAGTGCCGCTGGTAGCCATAAATGTTTGATGCTTCTCTTGTATTGAACCACTTCCTTCATGAATGTCATTTTTGTGTTCTTGTTTGGATAGTATTTAGAGAACTGATGAAACTTACCTGGCTTTGGGTGTTGCAAAATACTTCATGGCAGGTTCCAAATAATGAATCCCCCGTGGCCGAGCTTTGTCAACACCATCCCCTGCCATGGCGTCACTGTACGTTTCCTCAGCAGCGGCCTTGCCTTCGTCTCCACTGGTATCACTGTGTCCAGACTCCTTCCCCCTCCTCTTCATTTAGGTGTGAGTGGACTGTTAATGCTATCATTGCAGCTAGCATTCACATTTTTGCTTGGCACAGTCTGTGGTAACACTATGGGATTATGGGATTGACTATTTCTTGGGCAGGAGAATTAATTTGTTGCTTTTTGTCTCTTTTTTTTTTTTTCTTGGTGGTGTTAGATGTTACTTTTGGAGAAAGCTAATAATAAAGTTAGTAAGTGCATTCCTTAAAATGTCAAACTGTTCCTCTAATTAGACAAGTTATAGTTCACCTAATTTAGCTTCTGGAGCTTATTTTGACCTTAAAGACAATAACTAAGAACTGTATGTTTAGGTGCATTTCAGTGCTCTCTGCCCTTGGAAGACGCTGAAAACATTCACAT
>NW_007578157.1:223860-263730 GCF_000690725.1 Stegastes partitus | reverse complement strand
ACACACACACACACACACACACACACACACACACACACACACACACACACACACACGCACACACACATCTACTGTCATTCACCAAGCTTGACTATCAGAGAAAATTGGCACCTTTGCCCCTGATGCAGAGAGAATTAAAATGAAGTCATCAAACATTTAGAGACCAGACAGTTTTTGTCCATTGAAGCTGCTGGTTTACTATTCACTTCATATTTGCCTCAACCTGTCTCAGTCCCAGAGTCTTTAAATGAGTCTTCAGGTTTAAAAACATACAGACATGCGACAAGGAGATTCAGATCACGTTCTTCAATTAGAGACAGTGGAGCATTTTAAAGATCAAAGGATCCCTGTCAAAATAATAGTAGGGACTAACTATAATTACCATAAACATAGCAAACCATTGTCTGGATAGCCTCCATCTCACATCACTGCTAACTAGTGATGCTTGTGGTTCTTAAAAACTTGTGTCAAAACTTCACGAAGTATGTTTTCTATTTCATTCCACTGCATGACAATACATCAATTTCCTCTCTGATTACAGTTTTGAAATAAATATAACATTACCTGAAGTTCTTAATTATTATGACAGTCACATGATGACTGTAAGATTATTTAGGATATGCTTTATGTTATTCCAGTTCTCCTCTGTGGCATGTAAGTAGTAAATGGTCTGCACTTATATAGTGCTTTTCTACCTTCGTGGTACTCAAAGTGCCTTACAATTTTTTCTCATTCACCCATTCACACACACATTCACTGTCCGTAGGGGTGAATGTGAGTGTGCTTGGTTGTCTGTCTCTAAGTGTAGCCCTGTGATAGACTGGTGACCTGTCCAGGGTGTCCCCTGCCTTCATCCTGAGTCAGCTGGGATAGGCTCCAGCCCCCCCGCGACCGTAGTGAGGATTAAGTGGTGTATAGATGATGGATGGATGGATGGATAGATGTTGGAAGACTGAACAAAGGTGATTTGAATCAGTCTTTAACATCTCCCTCACTCTCCAGCTTTCAAGACTTTTCGCATCTATTACTGTGAAACCGCTTACATTTAATTTAAGAATTTGATGGCCACAGACCTACACCCAGTGTTAACTTGACTAGAAATCTAATCAGCAACTGTCAAAAATTACTTGTGAGTGCGTGAAGTTCTGGTACGCTAAGCAAAGAATGAAGTCACATGCCCTGAGTGTTCTATGTTTTAGCAGCCAGTCTGCGTTGGGGCATTCTAGTAGATCTTAGATGCATGTCAGTTCATGTTGATGCATGTGAGTACCTCCCTTTGAAATTGTTGGTCCACTGCCTGCTTATAAACCACACTGCACTGTCAAAAGTGAAGATACAGTTCTTTTTTCAGCTGGCTGAGACAATAATGTTACGCAAGTTGACAGTAACTCATTATGACCATTCATTATATTCCACTGTGCTAGTGGTTGTGGCTGGATTTTTTGTTGGCTCTTGTGAACACAACCTTTCTAGTTATCAGCAAAAGTGAAGTGAGGGTAAGATGTGATTAACATCCTGTTTGTTTTGGTCTGAGGTGCTGGTGCTTCAGTGTCATCCGGTAGTTCTGAATGTTGCATACAGAGCCTCTTAGAAAGTTTTTCTGCGTGAAGGGATTAGTTTTGTTCTCAAGTTACCCATTGTGTTCCCTGAAAAGAGCACATTTCCAACAACCAAACAACAATATGTTCTGGCCTCTGTAACTTATTGCACTTAGGGTCTGTTTTGGAGAAAAGTTGAAAAATTCCTGTATTTGTTTCATCTTGATCAGTTTGCTGTAGTGGTTCCAACATTTAGACGCTTTCCTAAATGCACAGCAGTCCAGTCAGTTGAGGCTTTACTTGGCCGTGATAATATTATTCAGCTAAATCTAATCTTTTACATTCTATTCAGAATCAGGTCATTCGATTCAGTCCCACAAAGTAGCATGTGTCTGTGTGGATCAAAAGACAGATACATACATTTTTTTTTTTTAACTGTACAACTTATTTTGGTGTTTTCAGCATCCACATTTTGATCTAGGGTTAAGTGTCGTGTGCAGTTGCATACCTAAGGTGCAGCACAGCAAAAATCAGCAATTATTTAGATGTATATTTCTCACTGGAAGATCACAGCTGGAAGCAGTGCACCAAGCAGTCAGATAGAAGTTGCCTAGATACTGTAACAGAGCAGCACTCTGAAAAGCTATTTTCACATCTTTGGGGGATTTATTCAGATGCTAAACTAGTATCTTCATCATTATTGTTTCAAATATCCTCCCATCATCATCAAACCAGCAGCGAGAGAGGAGCTCAGCACTTCAGTGGGCTGCAGTCACAACAAACTACACTATCTTAATAGAGATCTCTGTTTGTGGCTGAATACACTGCTGGGTCTCATCTCTACGATGTCCTCTGAAAAACAGAAGGTGGCCATGACTTATAACCAAAGTCACTGGTGACAACTTGACTCAGCCTGATTCTTAAACAAAGTGCTTTATAGAATAGAATAGAATATTTTATTAATCCCCAAGGGGAAATTTGTTTGTTACAGCACAAAGATAAAGTTACCACCACCATAAAATACAGATAAATAAGCACAAATTAACAATAACAAATATTAAATGCAAAATGTACAATCAGTCTAATATGTCAAGTAGAAGTAGAAAAGTCCTCTGGTTAGTGCAGTGCATTTACCCCAAAAACATGGATTTGGCACAAGCTATAAGTACACTAAATTATTCACTGGGTTTTCTCTTCATCAGCTTTGTAATTTGTTTTTCTTGTTTACTATAAACTGTGAGACATCCCTGTAAACTGCAATTGTATAGTGTTTGGAACTGACTTAATCTTTAGTTATGCAAACAAGTCAGCATGCAAATAGCTAAATGTGGCAGCCTTTTGTATTTAGAAAATGTTCTCCGTGAGTATTTTTTGTCTACAATATTATAAACATGACAAGTATTGTCATGGCTTTTCCACTGCTTTTATTTAAATCCAACAGGGTAGCTAATGTGTTTGCTTGCACTTGCTACAATTAATGGAATTAAGACTGACAGTGACCTGATGTCATGTAAATACTGTATGAAATCTGGTTTCTATCATAGGTGTAAGTATACAATGAGGACTTCAGACAGAAATGAATGCATGTAGCAATGCAGCCAAGGACTTATCTCCTTAATGAATAAAGGAATCTGTGTGTGTGTGTGTGTGTGTGTGTGTGTGTGTGACTGTTCCTTGCTCTTCTGGTTAACCGTTCATCCGGTCTGCTTCACGCTTGGCGGGTGTATTGCTGGGGACCCAATGAAGTGCAGTGTTGAGTTCAAAGGTGTAACTACCGTATATGCTACTTTGGAGCCTGCAGTAGTAAGATCCACTCAGACAAGTCTGTCTTTTATCAGTTCAATTTGTCTCACTATCTTATCAAAAGATCTTGGGTACTTGAAGCACTATATCTGTGGAGTACTGGAGGCAACTAATCTTTAATGGTAAACAGTACGTATCTATGGTACTATATGAACAAGTCATGTGTTCCATGTTGAGGTCATTCATTCACCAAATAATACACCTAATATTAACAAAACAGTTCTGCATATATAAGCATTAAAACCATTGACTCATACAGATATGCAATAGTAAGTTTAATTAGGTCTGAACAGAGGAAGTTTGAAGTTGAAAAACGTACCTGTGTGGACAGCTTAGTTATAGCAAATTTGGAAATGCATATAACTTGGTAGAAAAACCAACTGAGAAGAACAGCAACAATAATAACTAAGAAATGGAGTGCCAACTCAAAATAGATTCCAAAAGAGAAAGATTAAAGAAGCAGCTGAAAGAGAGATTGCAAAACTATTAGGACTGTTAAGACGATGAATCAATGACACCTGCTAGTACTAATGCACCATCAGAAGACGGTAAAAATGAGGTGGAAGAGGATGTGTCAGAGCTGCAGGAGTCATCAGAACCATTAGTCCTGTTTCTTTGTGTTTTATGGAGACCACACAGGCTTAGGCTAGAGTACATCATATGAGTCAGATGTGTCACCATAGAGAGTGATGCTCTCTAACCCCTAACGTGGTGTAGCCAGAGAAAGTTAAAGAATTATTTGTTGGATTCTGCGAGATGTCCAATTTTTCAGCCAGTGAACTTGCCAAGGATATAATTGCATCTATAGAGGACAATGGATTAGATCGATCAAAGGGCAGAGGACAAGGATACGTCAGTGCTGCTAATATGAGCAGCATATACACAGGAGTACAAGAAGAACTGCTGCCAAGGAGCTGATGGCTGCATACGTACACTGTGCCTGTCACGACTTATATCTGCTCCTTAATGATTCTGTGAAAATACAGGAGGTGAGGAAGTTTTATGATGCAGGTGAGCAAATATATGTGTGCTTTGGGTACAGCATAAAGAGATGGGCAATGCTCTCAAATAGACCCACAACCCATTCTGACTCTGACATTAATCCCAGAGTCACTGTAAAAAGACTATGTCCTACGTGATGGGAGTTCATTATGATGCAGCGACTGCTTTGAAACAACAACGTGTTGAATGCACTGACAAACATTTGCAAGCAAAAAGAAAGATCTGGTGGATGGGACTATTTTGATGAAATGCGCTTCCGAAAAATTCTGCTTATTCTGCTTATTTTACCCCAATACAAGATTTTAGACCTCTTATACACTGTGTCCAAACTTCTCCAAGCTGATGATGCAGACCTGGCCACAGCTGGCACCACTGCAGACCTGCAAGACCTATTCAAGGATGCCAAACAGACCGCAAAAAATCTTTGAAGATATTCAACAGAGAATGGCGAAAAGGTACTTTGAATTTCACAGGTTTAAGGATAACAGGGGACACATTCACACTTGTACAGCCTGGAACACCATGCACTGCAAGACATGGGGAACTTTCTGAGCAACAACTGAATTGTGTCAAATTTACAAAGATGACCATATTTTTAAATTAGTAGTAGCAGAAAAGTGATTTCCTAGATGCTTCATCACTCCCACATACAAAGTAATGTCTATACAGCTGCTGTTATGGTAATGTAATGTAATCTTCTATGTTTACTTAAAGTCTATGTATGAGGGAAAATGTCTTTAGCTAGCTTGACAGAATGTTTTTACACTCTGTAAATGCTTTCTTTTTTTTTTTTGCCCCATACTGATGCAAAAATACATTTGCAAATTATTATCTTAACTGTATATTAAGTAACCCCTTTAAGTTTCAAGTCAAATACGTAAGTAAAAATACTGATTCTCCAGTTTTGGGAAAAGCATGCTATGATGTGCGCCCTTTTAATGTAATCTCATGGAAGTGTATATAAATAACATGTCATTTCCAGCATTTTTTGCATTGTTTACCTATTTTGAGATTTTTGCATGTCACCAAAGAAAACAAGTCAATTATTGCCAATAACAGATGATTAAAAAAAACACTGAAATGTTGATAAGACAAGCGCTTGATCTTTATTTTTGAATAGTTATATTCAAGTTCTAAAAAGTGGCCTTTACAATAACTAATGAAGTAGTCATTACATTAACTGACTAACTAAAAAAAAAACAATTCTTAGTTTGTTCATTAAAATTTAACCGTTAGGTGAACTCTTGTTATATTCAGGGCCATTTATAAAGTGGGTGCTAGTTATACTTAATGAGGCATCAGCTAATTTGCATTTTATTGTTAGCGTTGTGATAACCCAGCACAGTCAGTGTCAAGTGTGAAGTAGTTTGGATGAGTGGTTGGTCATTGATATTGTGAATTCTGCAAGCAGCAACACTGGAGGCCGAGTGATCGATCCTTTCTGAACAGCGCATTTTAAACAAACACCACACAAGTATAATTAGGGTCCGAGCACTACAGTCCATAGGACCCTATTGGAACTGCTACGTCATTATTTCTTCGTCACAAAGAAACGTGTTTTCCACGTCCGAAACATACTCGAAAACTCACAAAATTTGGCACACACATCAGACCCGGTGAAAAATTGTATAATTAGGGGGAACTCCTCACCTCAATAGAAAAATGGCTCCACAGCACCACCTAGAAAATTTCAACAGAGTCCCATCGGAAGCATGTCTGACCTAGACCTACGCAATTTGGTAGGTACATGGAGGAGGTCAGGACGAACAAATAGTCAGTGAGAGCCATACCCTAAACCCAAGAGGAAGTCCGCCATTTTGGATTGTTTGTTTGTCCAATCTGAGCGAACTCCTCCTAGGGGGTAAGTCACAGAGTGCTGAAACGTGGGTAGCATGTAGAATACGCCTTGAAGGTAAAATGTTATCAAAATCATCTGCAAAGGTCAAAGGGCGTGGCCACGGCGGCCCTCTGATGTTTGATCCTTCGCCATAAAAGAGGAAGTACTGTGTAACTACCCTGTTCATGCTCCAATCTGCCTCAAACTGTACATACTTGATCACAGTCCTGCCCCTATGAAACCCATATACCAATATCCATTCACAGTCATAGCGCCACCCGCTGGCAACAGGAAAGCATGTGTTTTACACTTTCATGTACATTTGTAACATCTACTTTGGCCAGCACGTTTCACTTACAAATTTAGTGGACATATGCAGCACATCCAGATGAACAAAAAAGCGGTGCCATTCACCTAAACCCAACAGGAAGTCGGCCATTTTGGATTTTTCGTTTCTCCACCCTGAACACACTCCTCCTAGGGCGTAAACCACAGAGCACTGAATTTCGGTTAGCATGTAGAGTATGATCTGAAGGTAAAAATTTCTCAAAAGCTTTGCATTTCGTTGAAGGGTGTGGCCGTGGCGGCCCTCTGATTTTTGATCCTTCGCCATGACATAGAAAGCGTGTCTAACGACTGTGTACATGCGCCAATCTCCCTCAAACTTTACATACTTGATCACAGTCCTGCCCTGATGAAACCCATATGCCAATATCCAGTCACAATCATAGTGCCACCTGCTGGCAACAAGAAAGAACGTGTTTTACACTTTCATGTGCTGTTATTAGCCTGTCGACCGCATTGACCTCAAATGCCATGACATGAGCCTTTACAGATTGACGATGACTCATACCAAAAATTGTGACTTTTTATCAAATGGCGTGCTGTTGGCGGCCCTCCAAACCGCTCTGGCTGCAGCTTGTTCCTTCACTACTGAGGAGACACAATGAGGACTGAGGACTGAATGGAGTCAGAGCTCCGTCTAGTCGACAAACAACAACACCAGCATTCTGCCCAACTGTGACACTTAACTGCATTTACTGTTTTTTGAGAAAAGGGTTACGGTTAGGGGCTGCAAGGTGGCGCAGTTGGTAGCACTGTTGCCTTGCAGCAAGAAGGTTGCTGGTTCGCGTCCCGATGGGGGGATCTTTCTGCGTGGAGTTTGCATGTTCTTGCCGTGCAGCGTGGGTTCTCTCCAGGTTCTCTGGCTTACACCCACAAGTCCAAAAACATGTTGAGGTTAATTGGTGATTCAAAATTGTCTGTAGGTGTGAATATGAGTGTGCTTGGTTGTCTGTCTCTAAGTGTAGCCCTGTGATAGACTGGCAACCTGTCCAGGGTGTCCCCTGCCTTCGCCCTGAGTCAGCTGGGATAGACTCCAGTCCCCTGTGACCCCAGTGAGGGTTAAGCGGTGTATAGATAATGGATGGATGGGTTACGGTTAGGTCATTGTCACTTTTCCCGCAGCGCATTTTTGTCACAACCCGGCGTCCGCCGTGTCCGCCGGTTGCGGCTTTAACTGTGATTTTTTTTCCTTCACATTTTTGAACATTCTACTGTTTTTTTGTTTTTGTTTTTGTTTTTGTTTTGTTGCATTTTTTCCCCCTGGAAATTTAATGAATCATCCGGCACTGACCTGGACAAACACCCTCAACCCCAAACGTCCCTCTGACATGCGCTGGACCTCCAACTTACTCTGTGTTTACACTGTTGGACTGAATGAAGCAGCAGGAAGGAATCCACCTTCTGCTGACGTTAAGAGCCGCAGCGGCCATTCAACGCAGCACACCGTCTTAGTTGGTGGTTTTCAAATCATAAGTCATTTGCTAAATTGCAGCATGTGAATGTTCAATCAGAAGCAATCAGTTGAACCATTTCCACAAATAACACATTAAAGGCCAAGAATCCAGTGAAAAGAAACGCAAAGATCCTTTTGTGCACACTCTAAAAGGTAATACCTATGCTTACTTGAATCACATTAGTGTACTTAATGGATTTCTCATTGTCCTTTTCATTTACCTCATGGACTGTGAGTACATAGTCATTTTTCCTTAAAGAGTTATAAAACAAAGTATACTGGACTGGACTTGTAATGTTCTGTTCCTGGACTGAACACAGAGCTCAGCAGTGCACATGTAGAGAAGTACAGGAGAAGTTTCCGGAAGCTTTACGTGGTGGCTGTGGCTCAGGTGGTATAGCAGGTTGGTCAATGATTGGAAGGTTGGTGGTTTGATTCCGCCCTGTAACCTGTGTCATAGTGGTTGCGTCTTTGGGCTGCAAGTGCTCCGATCTGCCTCAAAGTCGACACGCTGGATCAGAGTCCTGCCTGGAGCACGTTTGCGCCACACCCCGACGTGCACGACGCCGACAAGCGTAGGGCGAGGACCCGTCAAATGCGGCTTTAATTAGATTTTAAGTCTGACTTTGTAAATGACACAAAGTGACCTTTAGATGTTGAAAAAGAATACATTCTACCACCATTGCATGTGGTTTCTATGTGAAACTCACACTGTGGGAAAAAATAGCACCCTACAATAGAGAGCATGTGTAAGATAGAAGTCAAATTATCAACCTGTTGATTTATACAGGGTTGTAATGGATGCAATTACCTATTGAACTGCTTTCACACTGTAACCTAACTGCTTGTGTGACTGTATAATGTTGCAGACAAACTAACTTTATTATAATTAGTTTAGTCATTAACAGACATTTTTTGATTATCAGGTTTAGTCAAACATCACTTTTTAAATTACATGGTTTCTTTAAAAATGTTTTTTAGAAACACATGCAAGTCAGAAAACCAAACAAACCACAGAAACACTACCAGCCATACTGGTAATGTCTTGTACATCTTAAAGCAGCCCCGTTCACATAAGGCAGCAGTAATGTATGAAGGTAACCCGTGGCTGACACCAACTAAAGGCCTGTCTGTTCTGTGCATGTCTCCTCGGTGTAATGAACCCTCTGGTGGACTTAACTGCATGTCAACACATTCAACACATCTGGCTATCAGCATTCCCACTGGGCTAAGAGCAGTGAGGTGTGCCCGGGAGCAGCACATAAATCACTGCGGAGGATGTAATCATCATGCAAAGCTGATCACAAGAGTCAGAGTAGAGACCCTGTTTGACTGTGGATACAGTATGTGAGTATGACGGGTCTCCCTGGTGTGACCACACACACACACACACACACACACACACACACACACGCACGCACGCACACACACGTTTGTTTGACTATCAGTGTCTGATCCTCTATTATTTATGCTCTTCATATCCTTCCAGCCATTGCCGGCCGAGACCGTATATTATAAAACTGTTTAATGAAACATAAACGGATGTGCTGGAGTTACAATAACATGCCTCTCTGACTTTGTCTCTGACAGTGAATCCTGATGGTTTGAGGGCCGAGCTGCTGCAGCTGAATGGCTGGTAATAACTTATTACTAATATAACACAATATCTGTCAGAGATCTCCAAAAGCCTCTTTAGCGCTGAAGATATTAAGATGTGAATCATTCATTTTCCATGCATCAGACAGAAGTGATTTTCTCCCAAGGTCCAACGAATTATTTTGCTCTTTCATTCTTCTGCCTCCCCTCCAAAGCAGCTACCTCGTAGATCACACAGCTACAGTATTACTCTGCTATTACTGGGCTGTACCCTCAATAGGTTTCTTTTCAGAATAACAATGGACTCGTGGCTTGATTCCAGCTTCCAATGCACCGATACAGCAGAGGAAAGAATACAGTGTGTCTATTACCTCCCATTCAGGTAGTGGGTTTAACAGATATTAGTTTCTCTTATCAGCGGGAACCACAAAGAGCTGATAGTGAATTGGTGCTCTGGAGTGTGGGGTTCCTGACTGAGGATGTGACAGAACGAGAACAAGACACAAAGTTGGCATGTGACAAACATCTCCATAGCGGATGCTGCTGTAATGGTCGACTCTGAGCCTTTGTAACAAGAACTTAAACGGCTCAGTTAAGAAGGAAACAACAGTGGTCTTGGTTGTGTTTAGATAGAACTTTACAGGAGGGTTAAACAGGCTCAGGATCAGTCAACACTAAGTGTTGGTAGAAGACTGAATGTGAAATGGAGTGTCCAGGGTCAACATCAGTCTTTTTTGGTGACCAGCAGGTCTTACTGATGGCTAACATGTGTCTCTTTTCTTTGGACTATCCTTTTTTTTTTTTTTTTTTTTTTTGACAAAGCTTTGTCAAACCTGCTTGCAACTTGATGCATAAAATTGACTTTTATGCCTTTTGATGGAAAATTGAGAATTTATCATCTAACAATGATTAGTTCTTCAATTTGTCCTGTGCTTACGAAGAAAAAACATACTTTTCTTGTCTGTGTGAGACACCTTTAAGAAGTGTGTGAACTGGTAAAATGAATGCTACACAGGTGTGGACTGGTCAATGGGAAGTTTGGGAATCGTCCTGGTGGGACATACATCCATTCATCCACTATCTATACACCGCTTAATCCTCTGTAGGGTGGGGGCTATTCCAGCTGACTGAAGGCAGGGGACACCCTGGACAGGTCACCAGTCTATCACAGGGCTACACTTAGAGACAGACAACCAAGCACACTCACATTCACACCTACGGACAATTTAGAACCACCGATTAACCTCAATATGTTTTTGGACTGGTGGGAGGAAGCCGGAGAACCTGAAGAGAACCCACGCTGCACGGGGAGAACATGCAAACTCCACACAGAAAGATCCCGGGGGTCCTAACCAGGACGCAAACTGGGGATCTTTGAGCTGTGAGGCGATGGTGCTAACCACCGAGCCACCTTGCAGCCCTGGGACATACAGCCTATATTTAATAGATCATCTCAGCTGACTTAACACAGATGGTAAAATCCGCAAAACCAGGCAGCCGCTGCTATTCAATCCATATACTTTCAGTTATTGTTGAGCACCGGTCTAGTCTATCTGTAGTATTTGTGGCTGAAGCACAGATCAAAAGAGAACACCTGTAACTCTGCTGGCTGCAGAGAAGTGCTGAAGAAAGAGAAAAACCTGGATGTCACTGTAAAATGTGTTAAAATATTGAAATATAAAGATTTATTCAAGCAGTTTGTAGGTGATGATGAGGACCGTGGTGAATAGGCAGAAGCATCTTAGAGGAGTGAGCAGGGAGCAGGTGCTTAGTCATGCTTACACGGTCTGTGAGTAGCTAAATGAACAAAATGTTGTTGTTATCTTGAGGTTTCACTGTCAGACTCAGCACACACATGTTTGTTAAGGAAGGTTCTGCAGAATTTCTCTGAAGTGGTCATCAGCTCTGACTGTAAATGTATAAAACAAACATGTATATTTGAGCATTTTCTTCTAGATGACTCACCAGTTCTTTTATTCATATTGTAGTCCATAATGTAGTAGTCCTTATGGACTACAATATGAATATATATATACACATATCAACAATCAGTATGACATGATAAAAACCCACAATCTAAACAAACAAGTGACACCACTCTAAACATGAAGTGACAGACTGGAAGAGGAAGAAGCAGGAAGCAGCACAGATCCAGTTAGAGGTGTGCTATTGAATGGTATTGTGTGACCGTGGAGTCAATTAAAGCAGGATAGATCATTTATATGATCAGGTTAGACTTCGTTCAAGTAATCGATGGTTGCATTACAGAAATAGAATGAGTGGTGTGTATGTGTGTGTGTGTGTCAGCTAATCATTGCATTAATTCACTTTTAAATTTTCACTTTCTTTACACACAAACATGAATAGGAACGCTGTGTAAAATTAGTGTCATCATTTAACGTACACAAATTGCCAAATTGTGTATGTTATTTTTATTTCATGATTCGGTGACCGACACACATTTTGTGTCAGTTTCAAACTTGCCGTGTCAAATGGGACCACATACTCAACAATTTCCATGCTGCTTTTGTTACCTTCTGAAAGATAAGACAGCATAATGAAAAATAAAGTGCAGCCAAATGTTGTTTTTTTTTTTCTTAAACTAATAAAATCTTTGGGAGGATTCCTCTAGCAATATTGGAAAAATAAACTCTCCTCTTCTGAAGCACTCCTAATGGCCCCTGACACACTGATGGAGAATTGGTGTCAGCATGTGAAACAGCAGCATTCAGTGGACACCCACCATCATGCAAATTCAACCTTTGTGTCATGCAAACAAACATCCAGAGCTGTCATTTTTTTTTGAAACGGCCAGTCAATTAACATGCTCCGGTTATTTTAAGCCACCTGAATAGACAACCAGGTCTGTCATTATTCTGCACATAGAACACTCACAACTTGTGCTATAAAACTGACTTTACGCTGCCTCAAAATAATTTTTTTTAAAAAAGCACCTGCATGTGTTTGTTAGCACATAGGCACTGTTTCTTCTGAAACTCTTTTCCCCTGCAAACAGACAGCCCATTCATCATGATCTGTTACCTTCTGCACAATAGTACAGAGAGAAGGAAATGCTGTCAACGTCATCCAAAAAACTGTCCTGAGTTTCACTGTCTTTTTGATGAATGAGCCTATTTGATGGTCTGCTTGCGTATCAGTTTCTCTTTGGCTGCTGTCTGTCTGTGTTTCATGTAAGCATGTGGACCGCTGTGCTGCTTTCCTGCCTTCTTTGCGGTTTGTTCGCCAGACTGCTTGTGCGCATGTCTGCACATCAGTCCCTTTTTGGTTTTTGCAAAAGAATCAGATCCCCTGTCAAAGGAAAATGACTCTGACAGGAGGATGGCTGAAATCCTAACAACCCTCCTGTGCTCCTCCACACTGCTGACCTTTCACATCTACAGTATCAGCACTTATTCTGTCAGAACAGCATTTTTCCCGTGCGTCCTGTTTGGTCTTGCATTACAAAGACGAGACAAAGACAGAAAGAGAGAGAGGTGCTTTCACAAACATGGAGATGCAGACCTGGGAGAGATGCGCCTCAAAATCGAAGTCACAGGATAAAGTTGACCTCAGGGGGGGTTCAGCATAAAGCCCATGCTTTGTCCTGCTAATCTTTGTTTGAGAATAGACAGCTCTCTCAGAATGTCAAACTAAACTAGTCAGGATGCCAACAGATGCACAGCAGGACACCGTATCCCCAGGATCACAGGTTCCTGCTGAGTGCACTGAGTGACTATTTTTCTGCATGGATTTATTTGATCTGAGGGTCTTATTTCATTCATCTCACAAGCTGAGCTTTCTAATAGGAGATGTTACACCTTTCCTGCACATTCTGCAAATAACATCCTCAGAACACTGGATACTGTATTTTCTTGTGTCACAAGTATTTTATGCAAGATAAGTAGTATAGCAGACGACCAAAAGAAGAAAATCTAGCAAAATAAAGAGGCAAAATAGCCAATAAAATGAAAACAGTAGTGAAATAACAATACTAATCAATCAATCATCAATGATTATATAATTTGTTTCCTGATATTTTACATACAACATGAAATGTGAGAAAAATCTGTGACAACAATAACTGTTAAAGAACTAAAGACTGACTGACTTTGCTTCAATATGCATACTGTCTTCAAAAGGTGCTCAAATATACAATAGAGTGCAAAATACATTACATTTATTTTCAAAATAGTACAAATTAAAACTACATTTTAACATTAGGGCTGCAAGGTGACGCAGTGTTTAGCACCATCGCCTCACAGTTAGAAGTTTGCTGGTTCGCGTCCCGGTGAGGACACCCAGGATCTTTCTGCGTGGAGTTTGCATGTTCTCCCCGTGCAGCGTGGGTTCTCTCCGGGTTCTCCAGCTTCCTCCCACAGTCCAAAAACATGTTAATTGCTGATTCTAAATTATCCATAGGTGTAAACGTGAATGTGCTTGGTTGTCTGTCTCTCTGTGTAACCCTGTGATAGCCTGGAGACCTGTCCAAGGTGTCCCCTGCCTTCAACCTAAGTCAGCTGGGATAGACTCCAGCCCCCTTGCGACCCTAGTGAGGATTAATAGATAATAGTATGGATGGATGGATTTTAACATTATTCTAATTACACAAAACAAACAGCAAAAAAAAAATATCAGGTGCTTCTTCCGCACAACAGGGTTTAAAAGTTGCTGTCAGTTATTCCTGACAGAAGCTTTAAGCTGATGCCTTCAACTGGGATTAATTACAAGTATAGAACAAGCATCTTGTGATTTCTTGGAAGCTTTGAGTTTAATAGTAAATCTGAAAATTACCTTTTTAGTTTTTTAGACACACGGAAGGGGGAAAATGCTCTGGTCTTTCAGGGAGGAAATCTAAGCAGCAACAAGGATTCTGCCGGGAGGATTAATCCCTTTCTAACAATCACATACACGAACGTTAAGTCTTAAGTCAAAATCACCAAAAAGACTTCAAGACATAAGTAGGAGGCTGGGTTGATGGCTTTGACTTTAGTGTGTCAGCAAACTTTAAGGCTTTGTCTCTACAATGCAACACAAAAGTCAGACAAAGGATCAGGACATTGCACTGATCGCTCCCAGCAAATTTAATTTAACAGAGCAGCTTTATAGCCTAACAGAGATCTTTGTCAATGCAGACCAAGCAGACAAATGAATATATGGACACAAACACAAAAGATTCAAACTCAGGACCTCGGAGCTGTGCCACTGTGCTGCCCACATTATCTAATATTCCCATGTAAAATTGAGCACGCCTTTATTAATTTAGCATCTATGGAAAAATAAAATAAAATTACTTACATTTTTCAAAGACAACCCAAAATTCCAAATATCAAAACTTCAGTCAACTGTTAAGTATTAACATAAAAATCTGGACTGATGGAACTGACCCTGGCCAATACAGCGCCTGTAAAAACAATGTAACCACTTGGAAGTTTTTATTTATTGCTTTTCAAAATCGGTACACGGTCAGTGTATACTGGCTTACTAAACATCATGATGCTGCCACCACCATGCTTCACGGTGGGGATAGTGTGTTGGTGATGATGTGAAGTGTTTGGTGGCCATCAAACATATCATCTAGTCTAAAGACCAGTAAGCTCAATTTTGGTCCCATCAGACCAAATAACCTTCTTCCAGTTGTCCTAAATCTCTCACAAGACTTCTGGGGAACTTTAACAGTGTCTTTCTCTTCACTCTGTCAGTCTCCCATAAAGCTTTGAATGGTGGAGAACTGGCAACAGTTGTATGCAGAGTCTCTTCCCCTCAGATGCTGAGTCATGGTGTTTCTTTTAGTTGTTCCTGCACAGTCACTCAGTTGTTTTTTTTTTTTTTTTTTTTTCTGCTCAGGCAGATTTACGCGTGTGTCATATTTCTTCCATATCTTAGTGATGAATTTAACGACACTCCAAGGGCTATTCAGTGACTTGCAACCTTTCTTGTATCCATCCCCTTTCTTATACTTTTTAGTTACTTTTTCACAGAGGTGCTTAGACTTTTCTTTGGGCGTCATGGTGTAGTTGTAGCCACGAGTACTGATTCATCTGTGACTGGACATTCCAGATAAAGATGCCTTTATACTAAAATCACTGGGACACATTTAATGCACTCAAATAATCCATGTTTTATTAACTGTGAAACTTTTATCATCAGTGGCGTGCACCTGTGTTGAATTAGGTGAATCATTTTAAAGAGGGTGAACACTAATGCAATTACCTATTTTAAATTTTAGATTTTTAAATAACTGACATTGCCTTGTTGAAATCTGTTGTCACTCTGACATGAAAGAGTCTAATAATATGATCATAAAACGATTGAAAAGCAGTAAAAAGGGAAAACTTCAGAGATGGAAGAATAGTCTTTGTAGGCAGTGTAGCAGCTTTTAGCTGTGCAGCTCTCCACACTGGTGATTGAAAGCACTGTAGTCAGATCAGTTGTGACACCCAGTACATTACTTCCTCATTAAAAGCTTATCAAAAATCACAGAAACAATCAATGTGATTACGCTGGCAAATAAGCGCCTGCTGAGCTATTAACCTTGTGAACAGCGTTCGCACTCTTCAGAGTCGTTTTGTAGCGAACAAAGCTTGACAGCTTGAATTAGTAGCAGACTGAACTGTTGTACAAACTGAAGTGTGTCTGAATGAAGCTGCATCTGTTAACTATATAGTCAGTGACTAGAAATCCTTATACTGAACTGATAGAGTAAATTTAAACCCAATGAAGTGATTTATATTTTACACCTCAATAGTCTACATATCAGTGTAGCCTGCTCGTCACTGCTTCCCAAAACTCGCCTCATTAGTGTTCTTTGCTCTTGCACATGTCAGAAGGGCGTTGTTAGTGCCTTCTGCACGTACAGATGGGTGAGAAACTAAATGAAAAAGCTGAAACCTTAGCTCTGTTTTGCTGTGAGGGGCATTTTGCTGGCATGGTTTAGGTCCACTTGTCCCCCTTAGACTGAAGGGTCACTGTAAATCGATACAAAGTCGTCCTGAGTGGTCAAGTGGTCACCTTTCTCCTATAATGAAACAGTTCTATCCTGATGGGAGTGATTTCTTCCAGGATGACAATGCCTCCATCCATAGGGCATGAGGGGTCACTGAATGGTTTGATGAGTATGAGAATAATGTGAATCATATGCTATGGCCTTCACGGCCACCAGATCCATGACAAATTGGACGCCCATGGGTGATTTTGAATCGACATATTAGACAGTATTCTCACCCACCATTATAAAAAAACATCAAATGAGGGAAAATCTAAAAAAAAAAAAAAAAAGAAAAAAAAGATTGTGCTACTTTCCTCAAGTAGAGTTTTAGAGACTTGGAGAACTAATACCAAGATACACTGAAGCAGAGCTAGAGGCATGTGGTGACTCATTACCTTACCAAGACACTTTATGTTGGTTGATGATAACCTACATATGGAAATCATATTTCTTGTAAACTTTCAGAATTCATCATTATTATTCATGAACACACTAAAATTAAACTGAATCAATTAGGAATTTTAATTTAATTAATAATATTTCCCATTAATGTTCATATTTGTTAATGTAGAGACTTACAGTATTTAAAAACCAAATCGTGTATATACCAGGTGTGTCAGAAAAGTTCCAGGACTGGTGTCATGAAAGATATATTTCAAACCCAAACTACAAACTACGAGTTTTCCACTTCTGACGATCAACCAGCACGTCTACAAAGAGATCCTGCAGCGTTTGCTTCGTTCAGTGCACGAGAAGAGTCGAGAGTTGTGGCTGCTTCACCATGACAACACGCCTGCTCACAATGCCCTTATCATCCGACAGTTCCTGGCTGAGAAGAACATGGCTGTGCTGGAGCAACCTCCCTACTCACCCCACCTGGCTCCGTGGGATTTTTTTCCTGTTCCCCAAGCTCAAGGGGGTCATCAAGGGAACCCGTTTTGAAGACGTGGACGACATCAAGATGGCTGTGACGATGGCGCTGCGGAGGATCCTGGAAGAATCCTTCCAGAAAGTGCATTAGACTGCAGGGGGATTACTTAGAAGGGGAAAACTTGTAGTTTGTAGTTTGGATTTGAAATATTTTTGTGACACCAGTCCTGAAATTTTTCTGACACACTTCGTACTTTCTTACATGTAGACTCATAGACTGAACACAGTCATCACTAATTACAATCACTTGTTTGTGGTAAAGCCTACCTGTGATCACCATATCTCTGTTTTGGAGTTGACTGCAGATAGAGAATGAGACCTCTTTAATTTTCTCCAACCATACACACCGCTTCAGAAAGCTGAAATTTTAGTGTTCATAGCAGCAAGGTCGAGGTGGGTGAGCTAACGGTGGGACTCCTACTTCTCACATGAACAGATACTTATCTCCTCCAGAGTTCATATCATCTGAGATAACTCCGATGTTCTCATGCTTCTTATGTTATGCTTTTAAGTTATCAGATTCAGGAATTGTTGAGTTGCCTCAGTAGCCTCAGGTTAATCTTCACTTTTACAGCCACTGTCATCAAAATCCTACCAATGTCAAAGGAAATGCTGCTCTGCACTAAACTTGACACTCAGGTGCTGCACCATCGCACTGGTGTAAGAGTGACACTAAACCTGACAGACTTTTTATAGAAAGACAACACTTCTTCATTATTTTTGATATTTTAACACCAAAACATGGTTACAAAAAAACAAAAAAACAAACAAACAAAAATAGCTGAACGGACAGGACGCAATTACTAAAGACCCAGTTAGAGTTTAAAATAAAGCAAAAGTGAGAGGTGGTAGACGAGGGAGCACTCTTTCATGTCCATGTTTCATCTTTATTGTCAAAACCATCTACGCTATTACCATAGTGATTATATACAGTCATTACTTGCAGTGCCAAAAGAGGTCAGTAGAATTTAAATGTAAGTGCAGCTTGTTTTAACCTTTTGACCCCATGATCAGTGCTGTCAGATAAACAGCGGTCCTTATATACAACCGTCTCATTTCTTTCTTATGAGATTATCACATTGAAATGCAATTGTCTTTCCTTTGTGAGGCCGTCCAGTAGTGAGGTACTATGCGAGCTGGAGGAACTTTGAAGTTGCAAATCAATTTTTTTAAGCAGCAAATATTTAATCACAAGTACGGCTTCATTCTCTGAATATGCAGCGCAACTCTCTGTGGAAGGACACGCTCTACAACAGAATAATGTATGTTATATCTTCATTCAGTCCATATGCTTCCTCATTTCTCCATTGGTCAAGAGGGTAGTCAGCGGTGGTCTCAGAAGGATTAATTATAACCCCCCTAACAAAACAATCTAATGAAAACCTGTCAATCTGTCTGCTTGTCTGTCTGATTTTGCTGCCTGTCTCTCCTCCTCATTAGAACAACACAAGAAAACACAAAAGAGCAGAACTAACTGTCGTGCAAAATCCATATTTTAACCATGTTGCTGCTGAAAGGGGTTGACTTTATAGTTGACTACAGTCAGACGTATCGACGCATGAGAATGAACACTGCTGTGAGGGCTGAAGGTCAGGGAGAAGCCAGAGAGGGTTCACAGAATTATCATTCTGTATCAGTGATTCTGTTGGGTTTAATGATATTCTGTACATCGTGAAAACACTCTCAGCCTGCCATCTCGTTGCTGTCCTCCGAAGCCTTGAGCGCTTTTGCAGCTACCACTTCATAACGCTTTCTCATTGACATTCATTGGGAACATTCGAGGTGGCAAACTTTTGCTTGACAGTTTCGTGACAATAAGCCTGTAAATTCAACAATGCATTTATAGAACAACTCAAACACAGTTATTTTGTCTTTGTGAGATGCTGGAGAGTCTTTGGCATCCTGTTTAGAGGAACCAGACATTAAGTTAGCTACTGGAATATTGATGTCTCAAAACTGTCTGCTACATTTCCATTTACTCAGGTGTATGTGTCGACTGTTGATCTCCTCTGTCCACAGCAACGCTTCTCCTCTAAACTCCTCTGCTGAAATTAAACTTCCATGCCCTGAAGCACCCCGGGGCATCCTAATTGGTCAGGGTGCCTGAATCTCTGTGCTTTTCCTGGCTTCTGGCTAAGGTATGATGAAATAGATGGTGAATGCACTTACAAGGAAGTCAAAAGGGCTGGTGCTGGAAAATGCAACATGAATAATGTGGAGCAGGAGGTGCCGGTGCAGGAGATGTGAGAGGCCGCAGGTTTGACTGCTAGGCAAGGCTTTGCAATTTTCTATCAGATAGATTCCCAGCAACTTTGAAACAACTTATGAATATTTTACTTTTCATTTTCCCCTGTATGCCATGACACTGTTACACGTGCAGGAGCTGCCTGCCATTGGCCATGCTTTCTCATTACAGGCACTTAGAAATCCTAAGTAAGCCAGGTTTGGTGCAGTATTTATTGCTTTTGAGAAGTCTGAAAACCCTTACAGATTATGAATAGTCCCCATATTTAGTGTAAAGAATGTGTAACATATTGCTAATGATGCTTTAAATACCTTTTTTTTCACCATTTCTTTGTAATGTTATAGTTTTCCCGGATGGTTTTTCATCCACCCTGACATTTTAAGCCATTTGTAAGACTATTATTTTCCTGTTATATGCACTCTGTGTTTATCATATAAGGTGATATTTCATCACCGAGATTAACAACACCTGTTCTAAAATATTGGCACATACAGTGTATGTATGCACAAAGCAAAGTTAAATCTTTAAATGTTTTGTGTAACTAATCTGTGGAACTACTGATTATATTTAAAATTAACCTGTATTATCGTTCGATATTGAATACATTTATTCATAATACCTATAAATCTAATATACTTAGTATAAAGATACTTCTGATAGCTAGAATTATACTTGAATGTCATTGTGTTTTTTATGTTTTGGTGGCAAAAAAATACTCACAAAATTGAAAAAGAACATGGTTTTATTAAATTTATGAATGAAATTGTTCTCACTGATTTTGATTTCACTCGTAACTCATTGATATAGAACATTTGTAATTCAAAAGAAATGCAGTTGATTAAATAGGCATTGAAACACACACTAACAGTTACATTAGCTTTACACAACGTACAGTTAAGTCATTTATGAATACTAGTGCATTATGTAATTTGAGTTACAGATACTTGTTCTATATCTCTTGTTTTTTGTCCCAAGCTTTTAGAATATGTGACAGTGAGAGATTCGTCAGTGTGTTTCCTTTTTTTCTTCTCTAGCAAATAGTTCTCTCATCCACTGCATCACATATAATATCTGCTGTGTCTCACATCTAAATGTATATGTTTAAAGAACAGATGGTGCACAGCATGTTTCGTTTATTGCAGAACACATGAACTGCCATGAATGTGTGAAAATTATTCTAACGGCTATTTTTCAACCTTTGTGGAAAATGGCTCCTCTGCTTCTGGCTCAACTTGTTGTCTCCATGCTCTTCTAACAAACGTTATTTTTATTCTGGTGCACTGAAACCTGTTTCCATGTAACATGGTAAAGGAATGCTCCTGTCAGAAAGGAGACACTTGCATTGTGTTCAAAAGCAATGGCTGCAGGCGAGATCTGGGAGCTCCTACTGGAGCTGTGAGCAAAAGCTGACAGAGATGCAGAAAAAAGCTTGTAATTCCATTCTTCAAGGTCTCAGCTCCTACATGCACCATGAGGACAAAGGAAACAAACAGGACCCTGCAGAAACAGGTCAGGAAGGAGCACACATTTCATTTCTGTCTCTTCAACACCGCTGAGCGTGGTCAGAGAAGTTATCTGAAGGATTGGTAATAATCATTGGATGGCAGTGAAGTTTTATCACTCACCGCTCAGGCTCCTCAAAGCTTATTATAAATACGTCTGCTTTTATACCTTGACTGAATATGGGACCCATGCTTGGATACATTATCCAGACGATGACGTCTATCCACGAGGCCCTAACACTTACATCTTGTACTAATAGGTGTTTTGATGAGACATCAGCACCCTCAGGGACCCAAAAAGCACAGATGACTATCATTCATTTTTCTTGCCATTTATTTTTGCCAGACTTGCTTGACAGAGAAGTGAATTTAGAAAAAGTATTACTGTTCACTAGTATAGTAAGTAAAGGTAGTATAAGTCTTGCTGTGTAGATTGTAGTCACAACGAGCTGAGATCCAATTATGCAACTCCAGATGTGATCTGTCTGATATGATCACATGCTGATCCCAGTGTGCATATACATGTTTTTCACCTGTTCATGCAGGTGAAATGGGGCATGTGCAAACTATTTAAGGTCAAGTAGGTGGTGGTAGGTGCTGTATATGGACAATAACTTGATAAATATTCATTTTCTTCAGAGTAAATCTATGGTATTACCAAATGCCACTCTGGAGATAAGGTGGAAGTCTGGCTAAGTTGAATCAAAACAGGTTTTTTTCTGTGGCAACACATTTTTGTGTCTTGTTATTGTGTATTTAGTCTCAAAAACATATTTACTCATTACTATAGCTGCAAAATATTCTACCAAATATAAACATATCACACTGAAAATGTGTCAGCCTATTTAAGACAATAAAGCATCTAACTTCCCTGCTTGTCTCTGCATGTGATCGCAGAAAAGAGTATTTCTGCCATTCCTCTATCAATGCATGTGAACTGCACTTCTTGGTACATAAAAAAAAAATATAGTGGTTAAACAAATGCTCATACCTTATGGTTGGCAGATTTACGGTTGGTTCTGCTGAGGGGATTGATGTGTGAACTGAGAATTGTGTTGACTGTCTCTGGAGACACATGAGCTGTTTTCCAGTCTGTTCTCAACTGTTTCATTTGTCTACGTTATACAATATAAATGTATCAGCTATGAGTGCGCATACAGTATAAATTGTCTGAGAATAAAACACAGACAGACCTACTGCATTAGTGAGAAGTATGACAACAGAACCTCCATGCCCCTGGGTGTTGTACACTGTGTTTAATCTGTATTATGTAACCCTCACAGGGTGTCTATTGGCCAGATTCATGGCATGTAGTGGCAATTCTTCAGGCCCAGACTGCCATTGATAGATAAGATTAGGTTATAGGTTTGGGAATGGTGAGCGAGGTTAGGCCCATCCTGTAGGACCAAAGAAAAAAGATTGTCAATATTATGAGGAACCAGGAGTTGAATAAAGATAAATGTGTCCTTGCACAAGGGCCATAATGATCTCTAGTTTCTCCAGGGAATGTTTTTTATCAGCTCAGGCCTCTTCCTTCTCACCGGAAAATGTGCATCTGAACTGGCCCTTAACCAGAATGTTAAGGGTGTTTTCTGCCTGTCTGCAATGCCTTGTTTCCATCTCTGAGCTCTTTGTTGCTGAGGGGACCATGAGAAAGCTTGACCTTTTTTTGAGGGCTGGGAAAAATGGGGCTGTCTTGTAGTATGAGCTGACCTTTTATTCTGAGTTCTCCTGTTTGGATCTTATGCCTTTAAGTTCTCCTTAAAATATTTCAGTGACTCATTGAGCAACAACAGAGTGCTGTGCTGTCTGCTACTGCTGCTGAGTGGGTGTGTGACGGGGAGTGGTAGGGGGCTGCAAGATGGACTAGGCCAACTTCTAATTACTCCCTAGGAGGGAGAAAACCAAACTCCTTTGTGCGCGCGCGCGCGTGTGTGTGTGTGTGTGTGTGTGTGTGTGTGTGTGTGCATGTGGTCTAAATGAGAGTCTGGGGAATTGAGAGCCAGATGTTCTCTTTCTCCCTGAACACTTTTAGATTTTCAGACTTCACAAAGGAGGCTTATGTCCCTCTATAGTTCTCTCTTGGATAGTTGCAGCTGGGAACAGAGATGAAATAGATGGCAATTCACTAAGGAGACCAGCAGGTATCACTGGTGATACAATATGTTGGTAATTGTGATAATTCCTGCACACAAAGATGGCCTCCAAACTTTGAAAACAAAGTGGTGAAATAATAAACAAGAAGAAAGACGAAAGGAAATAAGGGTAACTGATTACTTTAATACTAATAAATTGCCAAAACATATTTGTTGTTGGGCAGTAAGGTGACTCTGTGGTTAGCCTCGTTGCCTCGCAGCGAGAAGGTCGCCGGTTCGCGTCCCAGTGAGAACACTTGGGATCTTTCTGCGTGGAGTTTGCATGTTCTCCCCGTGCAGCGTGGGTTCTCTCCGGGTTCCTCCCACCAGTCCAAAAACATGTTGAGGTTAATTGGTGATTCTAAATTGTTTGTAGGTGTGAATGTGAGTGTGCTTGGTTGTCTGTCTCTAAGTGTGGCCCTGCGATAGACTGGTGACCTGTCCAGGGTGTCCCCTGCCTTCGCCCTAAGTCAGCTGGCCCTAGTGAGGATTAAGCGGTGTATAGATAATGGATGGATGGATGGATGGATATTGGCTGTTCCATAGCTGCTTGCCTGCTGCTATCTCTCTGCAGCGTCACTGGTGTCATTGATGTGCTTAAGTTTGAATCTGAGAGTGAAAGGAACTAGATAAAGACACACAGACAAACAGAGACAGATGAACAGAGTTGGGATTTTGGATTTGTGAGGTATCTTCAGGTTTGGCTTTGGGTTTTCAGGGCTACATCAGTGGTTATATATATCTATATCAAGGTTTATACTGATGTATCGGTGTGGTGTTCAAGTACACAGACAAACAAGTACAAACTGCCACCCACCAATCATTTCTCCTGGAAAATGTCATCACCACTTCCTAGAAGATCTTCATGAATGGGTGCTGGGACAGGATTGTAAGAGTTGTCCTAGATCACCTAAACTCTTTGG
The DNA here is from genome assembly GCF_000690725.1 of Stegastes partitus. NCBI lineage: Eukaryota > Metazoa > Chordata > Actinopteri > Pomacentridae > Stegastes > Stegastes partitus. The sequence goes on along the minus strand of NW_007578157.1, from coordinate 239,436 downwards.
CTTTCCTGACAAACATAGATATAAGCTATAGTAAAGTCTTAGATGGGGGCAATTCTAGTCTTATTCGCATTAGTTTTTCCATTTGGCATCAAACAACTTTACAACAATTGTTCTATAGGTCTTACAGCTGTAGGCTATAGCCCTAAACAGAGACAGATTAAGACACTAAGGTCTTGTGCTGTAAGATCTACAGTAAGCCTACCATTTTAAATTCTGTTTTTATATTTGTTCTTTACTTGCTCCCAAAACCATTCAACACTGCCAGGGTTGTTGCTGAAACTGTAAGGTTTAAGCTGTGTTACGTCTCATAAAAATAGGCCACATCTAAACCGCATATAATTTAATGAAATACATAATTGCAATTATAGTCAGATTATGCCGTAATGATGGGGCAGTTATATTAGTAAGCCTATTAACTTACACATTCACACAGTCAGCATTTCTTTTTTCCCACAGCATTTTCCATTCCTGATTTTGGCTGCAGCATCTGTGTGTGCTTTTTCGCCTGTTTTGTATTTAAAAATGACTTCTGTTGGTTTAGCATTATAGTCTGCTGTTTTCGTAGGAAATATACAACGTTAGACATGTCCATGTTTTGGTCACCTGGTGCCAACATGGCCCCTCTTATGTGAATGTGGTCATAGCTAGATTCAGAAATCTTGGGTTGACTTGATCAGTTGAGAACCAGTTTCATATGGCTGCTTCATGTGACTGTATTTGTTCAACTTATTTAAGCCAGATAATAAAAAGACACACAGTGTGTGTTGGACTTGCTTTGTAGTCAAGGCCTCTGGAGGCACAAGGAATTGGAAAAACAAAAGAAACGTGGGGAAAAGGAAGAGAGCCTCGGTCAGAGTAATGAAAAAAACATGGCAAACCAACACTTTGTAAGTTGATCCTGAACTTGTTAGCAAATAGTTTCGTATTTTAACATCCAGCAATCTTGGAGCAATGTTGTCCTCCATTTGGAGATCCTATATTCACCCTTTTGTAGTTCTATTTTTAATCTCTACCTGCTCCTTGGGGAAATCATTGGCTCTTTAGCAGCTAAATGCTCCATTTTCCTCACTACATAGTCACTAACTTTGTCTATCTGCCACTTGGTGCTGAGCAGGTAGAATACAGTAAAGCTGTGGGCCTGAAACTCACTATAAAGCTCTGTCACGCCAAGAGGAGCTGCACATTTGAGCAGTTATTCTTTATATCCCTGAGAATGAGCAGCCGCTGCCTAATGGTCATTTGTGGAGAATCTGTACAGAAGTGCTGGATGAACAGATAAACTGGTGTTTATCAGAAACTACTTATTATGTAAAGTGTAACTAATATCATTAGTTAATTAAAAAAAAAATGTGCATTAATATTTTACCCCTGACACTTACTGGGCTCGATAATATACTGAAGACAAACTGAGTAATTTGTCTTGATAAACATCTGCCCTGCTGAGGGGTTTGAGCTAAATACTGCATCTTTTGCAGCCCTTTGGGATGCTGATGTATATCTTGCCCTGAATAAAAAATGTTTCTGTATGTCAGTTTAAATCACAAATCAAGGCCTGTAACACAGACCAACATCCTTTTCCTAATAAATTTCCAGTGTTCTGTCAGATAAACACCCTACTCAGAACATGAAGCCTAATGTTGGAGGGAATAATTGCTAAAGATCCAGACTGTAATCACACTTAGTGACTTCACAGGCATACTTAATCTTGCTGCTGCTGTCTTAGCCAGGTCCTCCTTGATTGAGCTTTTTTGATCTCAGTGGGACTAATTTAAATTAAATAAAGGCTTAATTGGCAATGAAAAGCTAGTAAAACAGCAAAGAAGTCAGTCAAGTACATGTTGAGAAGTCAAAGGATTTGTTGTCCAATTATGATAAGACATGAGCTCCTTAATGTCTTCAGTCCTGTTCCTGATCTCTTCTGTTTTCATTCTTATCAGAGCCTCCTGGAGAAGCCTTTGATTAATCTGCCTGCCCATGGCGAGAGTTTATCTGTGTTTTCGGGGGTCATTTCTTATCTTGTATGATGGTGCTCTGAATCACAAGGGCATTCTGAGGACTAGTGGACACAACTATAAGTCATGTCCAGTTAAAACACCAGCACTGAGTTGATAAAATGTGCAGTAGAATCTTAAATGTTGACATCCTAACCACCATATTTTGAGCTTTATTTGTTTTTATCATGCAAATTTTCAAAACATATATAGCTGGATCTCCTCCTGTTGTCTTAATACATTCCATCTAGTGTGTGTGTGTTGTGATTGAACAATGCATGTTTTTAGTTTGGTTAATAGTTAGTTAGTTAATACAATATATGCAATATAGTTAATACAAATATGGGAGAGCTATATAATCACGTGCAGACTGGATAATATGCACTCATTAAAAAATATATATAAGGTCGAGAAACTATTGTGCACAGTGTGACTCTTAGTTTCTCACCTGCGGTTCGTGAGTCAGAGAGAGAAAAACATATTCCTATTATTGAAAGTTCTGCTAATTAGCTTTGTCCTCTGAGGGAATCCACTGCAATGACATTGTTGCACTGATGTTTCCGGGCATATTCTCAGGGCCAACAACATTTCTTTGTCCACAGTCTATGAAACAACCCAGTATCCTCAGGAATAATGTCCTGTCATGCTGATACAGAAAATAGTGTGCTTTTTATTTGACATGATGATGGATGGACTTGGAGCACATCTGACTTTCATGAGTGCAGAATTTGTGTCACCCTGACACATACGTGCAGTTAAACTTCTCCTTTTTAGTAACAGTAAATACCATCTTTTCTTTACATTTGTTCAGTGCTTTAGTTGGTTAACCCCGACCATACTGCAGACAGAATGTATTTGCACAACCAGGACCTTTTCCAAAGTCAACTTTACCGTAGTTGCCATGCACAGACTTTTTACGGATTTGGTATGTAAGAAGCATCTTCTTACATTAACATTCTTGTCTAGTGACTATGTGCCCCAGTGAATTTACTAGAAAACCACTGCACTTTCAACTTTTTACTAAGAGTGGTGGAAAATAACCAAATACATTTATTCAAGTTATGTACTGAAGTACAATTTTGAGATCCTGGAACTCTACTTGAGTATTTCCATATGTTAACTTATACTTCCACATTATTATATTTCAGTTGGAAATATTGTTCTTTCTAAACCACCACATGTATTTGACAACTTGGTTAGTTTAAGATGGAGATTTCACTCACAGAGTAATATGATAAGCTTTAAAAAAATGCAACACAGTGTTAAAAATTAAGCCAGTGGTTTCCAGCCTTTTTGGTTTATGTATCTGGCCTGGAGCCATTGATTCCAAACACAGCGTGTTATTGGAGCTCACGTTTCAGATGCCTGACTCGTTACCAGCTTCACCAAATAGTGATTTTTCTTACATTGTTTGATTTCAAAGTGTTCAATTAATCCAATATCTCACCAAACATCAAAGATTAGAGAAGAAGTCAAAGTGTGTCAGATCCTGATTTTTCCTTTTTTCCTCTTCAGTTAATCATGTAATGACCTTTCAGATTTCCCTGCTGTCTCTGTAAACAAAACTGGATATGAAGTACTTCAAACCTGCAGCAGCTACAACAGAAACATGCTGCTGACTTACTGAAGCTTCCCTGTTAATAATCTAATGATGTTACATAATATATTAGTCAGGGGGACCAAACCAGGGGCCTCATTTATCATCAGTGCGTAGAAAAGGTTCTAAATTCTGTCATACATATGAAATTTAGAGTGTGTGTAAGTACAGAAAAAAATCTGTATTTAGCAAACGTGTGTATGGGGGTCGTACTTTATAAAGCAAGTAAAGATTTAATTTTTCCTCACCTGTCGTCATCATCGTGGTAAAAAGGGTGAAAAAGAGGAACTTTTCTGAAACTGAGATCGAGGTACTTGTCAGCAAGGTTGAAGCAAACCAGAAAATATTGTTTGGTGCGTGAAATGTTGGGATAAGCAGCGAAAGAAAAAATACTGCATGGGACATGATAACCACCACAGTTATTTCTGTTGGGTCAGAGGAGAGATCGCTGGCAAAATTTTTAAAAAGTGGTTTGATGTTAAGCTCAGTGCTAAAAAACGCATTGAAAAATGACTGCAACTGGAGGACGATGAATTAATACCAAACATTCACCCACTGGATAACCCTGATCACTGCAGATGAGTTCTAATAACCATACTAAGTCCAGCAAAAACATTTTCACACTCTGTAACACTCACCAAGAAGCCGGCCGTCTTCAACAACTCCTGCTTGGAGACGCACCCACAGAGCTGTTCTGCTCAATGAGTGAGTCCTCCAGGCCACCAGGCAACAACGTTGGATAGCTACAAATGTGTATTGCAAATTATCAGTACGTTGATTGAATGAAACCTGTCTATTTACAAAACTAAATTCATTAGTGATGCTGCTTTGATTGCGATGTGAGTGCTGTCTATGGCTCCACTTAAAGGGGGGGAAGGAATATTCGGAGATCAAAACTGATATTCCGATTCCAGCACAGCGAACGAATAGCTGGCTATTAGGCTTTTCGGGCCCAGCCCTAGTATGAAAATCCACATTTTAAATACTCTGGGTCATATTTGCGCTTTGCCATCTTGCATTCCAACATCAACACAAACTTAAAATGAACGTCAAACAAACTATGGTTACCATGCCTGTCAAAAAAAACGTTTTTTCAAAATAAAAAATAAGTCCAACCTGAGACGCACATTATATATTATTTAATTTTGACCAGCTGTCTACGACCCACCCAGAACAGGTCCGCGACCCACTTCTGGGTTGCGACCCACCAGTTGAGAACCCGTGCTCTACGAACATATCTGTGCGTACGCACTGATGATAAATGAGGCCCCAGGACTTTTACTTAAACTATATCTTGTTGCTAATACTTATCTATTTCTTTGTTTATGCAGGACTTTTATGTGTAATGTAATACTTCTACATTGCTGTAGTGGGCCTTTGACTAAAGTAAAGGATGTGAATGCAACATTTTGACTTAGCTTATTTGGAGAGTTCATTTGAAATAGCTGTTTGACCAAAAAAGCTCAAGGCTGTCTTTTGCTGAGGTTTTCTCAACAGGAAGTCTGTTGACTGAGGTGCAGGAAAGCTTACATCTATATTTTTATCATGACATTTATTTTTGTAGAAAAAAAGAGGTGTATTTCCCGTAAGGTCAGAACCCATATTCACATGAAAAACAGCTGAGATAAGCTCTAACTCCCACATGAGCAGGTAAGGCTACTGTATGAACATTCAGAATGCTGACACATTGCACAAGATTACAAAGTCCTCTCTTACAGACTGCATGCTGTAAAATTCAAACAGATAATGCAAAGCATTGTATGGAAAATATAGTCTCTGAACTACACTTCACAGAAACACGGGAGTCTATTTGAATAAGCTCCAAGGTCCAGATGGCTGACACTAACTTCACCTGATGTAGCACAACAATAACCCTTTAAAGAGAAGGCCTTCAACTTCAGTAACTGTCCATAAATCCACAGATTAACTTCACAAATGGCCCACACCGTTGCCTTGAGGCATTTATTCCAAAACATTAACCAAGAGTGTGTTCTTCATCACTGTAAATTACTTTTCTTACTGCCGCGTCTTTTCCATGGGACTCCACTATGAGCACATCGAGCACAACAGTAAACAACGCTCACAGCTCCCCACAATGCACCTCTGCTCTCATAAGGTGGTGGACCATAACGTCCTGAAATATGTTTATATAAATACAAGCAGAGCAGAACATAAATTCTGGAGGCAGAAATGTGTTATGGGGAGCAAAGTCAGGAGTATGCAGAGCTATGTAAAACCCTAGTGGGAAATAATAAATAGAATGGTCATAAATAGGGACCCTGGTCAGCTTTACAGTCAGAAAGGAACTCTATTTTACTCCTGACATTAACATGCATCTTGGCCGTTTAAATTGGATTTATACACAGCTTATCCATTTTATTTAAATCAGATGTAAATGAATAACCTGAATTAATTATTCACAAGTAAATATCAATGTTTTTTTTTCTTTCTTTCTTTCTTTTTTTTTAATAATCAGCTGCATTGCATTTCTAGAAAGTAGCAGTGGTGTTTAACATCATTCACATGGAGACATCTGTGTGATCTAGAATTTATTGTTATCGTCACATGATGTAAAACTTTACCTCCCACTAGGACTGTCTTCTGGATAAAACTAACATTCAAAAAAAAGTGTACAAGGAAATAAATTCCTAAAAGTCACGTTTAGATAATTCGATCTGTCTTAACGTTCCTGAACCTTCATTATGTAGCTGTAAAATGCAGGATGCGGTCATCGATGAATAACCTTAAACCAACAGGAAACACCCAAGAAAACTGGCCTAGAGAGAGAAAAAACAGATATTTGAAAAGTTGGAAAGTTGCTCACGTATTTTGATAACGCTGCCTGAATGTGAGAGGAGCTCATGAATATTGCATGGGATCTTATGACTCCATTAAGTGTGATATATGCAACTTTGAGCCAGCCAGCATGAAATGATGCAGTTTAATGCGGCTTTAAAAGAGTATTTATCATGTTCACATCGGGGAGCGTGTCCATAGGGTAGGGCTGTTAGTAGGTAGACAACCACAAGAAAGGGCCTTTTGCACAGAAATGAACCAGTTAAGGGCACAACATTTCTAGAAACACAACAGGGATTTGAATCTTGTGGTTAAAAAATGTTCGTGAGGCTTTGTGAGTTTACATTAAACACCTCGATCCAACAGAGATATGAACATGAGTACAAACTGAACTGTCAAGAAAAGCTGAAAGTCATTATCACCAACGACAAATTAACACGAAACCATGGATTTATATATTATTTACATTGCACATTTAAATGCACACCATGAACCAATTTGAAACGGTTCATGTATTCAGCTCACCCACAAAGTAGCAGTGTTCTATCAGAGCAAAACAAAACAAAAACAACTGAACTGTACAAACCAAGTAATTAAAGTTAATTTCACGCATCTGCAGTTTGTGATCCACCAGACACGGAGGCATTAATCATAATTAGTTGAGATGCTCAGATGCCCTCCAGACCTATCAATCAGCAGGCCACCTCTGGCCCCGACGGTGACTTGCGGAGCGTTATCTGTGCTGTTGAGCAGGTCAGAAGCTGTCAGGAGCCACTCACTGATGAGTCTAATGCCACTGGTGGGAAGAAAATGGCAGCAACGACTGTCACCAACCTTTTCCACCCTGGCAACCACCTGTTTGAAAAGCCTGCCTCTGGGAGACAGGAGCTGTCCTGAAACACCAAGTCCACCTGCTCTACCAAAAAGCTGCCACCTAACTGACACCCAGCCCTTGAAGGATTCACTCTGTGAGAGCCCACACAGCCCTGCCAGTTAGCCTTGTTACTGTCACAAATTATTACCTTCTTTGCAAACACCCTGGCATTATTCACTGTGCAAAATATTCATAAAACTGTCTACAATTCAACCCCAAGAGTTACAGGTGCAGCTTGCAGAGGCTTTAAAGAACAAGGAAAAGAGATGGGCAACAGGTAGTGTGTTTCCTGTTGTTGTATCTGTCTCTCTCTATTTACAGAATTGTATTCTATAATTCATTACTCATCAAAACTAGAATTTAGAGTAACACAACAGCAAACAGGCGCAGTTGGTAGCACTGCTGCCTCGCAGCAAGAAGGTTGCCGGTTCGCGTCCCGGTGGGGCATGTTCTCCCCGTGCAGCGTGGGTTCTCTCCGGGTTCTCCAGCTTCCTCCCATACAGTCCAAAAACATGTTGAGGTTAATTGGTGATTCTAAATTGTCCGTAGGTGTGAATGTGAGTGTGCTTGGTTGTCTGTCTCTAAGTGTAGCCCTGTGATAGACTGGTGACCTGTCCAGGTGAACCTGCCTTCGCCCTAAGTCGGCTGGGATAGACTCCAGCCCTCCCGCGACCCTAATGAGGATTAAGTGGTGTATAGATAATGGATGGATGGATGGACAACAGCAAACAACAATTGCAAATACAGCTTTCATACCTTCACACACTGCAAAAAAAAAAAAAAGCTATCAGATAGTCGGGTAGACAGGGTACTAACTAATGTGTCTTATGATGCTAAGAGCACATCACTGCTTTGAGAAATCCCAGAGGAGAAGTTGGTCAGCATCATGCTAGATGCAACATGACAGTCAAACAGCAACTTGTAAAGACAGAGTCTTAAGAAAAGAGAGTAATCTGCAATAAATGTGTGCAGTACCATAAGAAGCTGAGCTCATTCACATAACCCTGTCTGACTAAAATTACAGCTGCATATGCAAAGAGCAAAACACTTCCAGGTTTTAAGTGTAAAATGTTCGGGTTGATAGAGACATAAGTTCACAGCAGGACCTTTACACACGACTCTGGTTTGTGTCCTGTGTGGGACTATTAAACTTAGGTTTGGTTTTCACTCTGTTTAATTAGGTTTAAGCACCAGCACTACACTGTTAGGTTTAGGAACATACACCTTTTCATGTCGTAAACTACTCTTCATCTTCTGGGTTAACGGGGTGCAGAGTCCTGCCCTATCTACAATATGGTCAAGATATGTTGATTAGAAACGTATATGTGATTGTTATGTCCACGACAGTTCTTGTGTGAATCTTTTAGAAAATATAATCAAGGCTTAATACAGTGTCACTCAGCCCTGCTTCCTAAAAATTACATTACAGCGTTCTTGGTTAGGATTTTAGAAAAACATAATTTATCCTCTGTTTATCCTTTAGGTCTGTTTATAGCATAATAGTTGTTACTATACTACGTTCTAGTCTGCTGGGAGTCTGCAGAACTGTGTTCCATGTATGCACAGTTGGTTGTTGTCTATGCATTTCACACATGCACACTACTGCCCTTGTAAAGTAGTCTCTGCCCAGACACAAATTTCAGGCTGCATGTTGATGTCAGCCGAGGGTTCAGCACAGACTCTCACAGACTTTGCAGATGACGAAATTAATTTCCTGGACAATCACATACTCACGGACTCAGAAAGCAAACATTAGCTTTTCACTATGGCGACTACAACAGTGGGTGGCATTCTGACATCAAAACAAATTTTTTTTGAACATTTAAAAACTAATCATTTATAAGAAACTGGTGAAAACTGAGAAAAGCAGGTCTTTGTCTTGTGAAGCACGAAGATGCCAGCTCGTACAAACACCAAGCATTTCACGCAGGGAAAACCCTCTTCTGGAGATTTTTTAAAATCCAATTTCAAATATAAGCATGTGTGCAACAAAATGTGTGTTCCTTCTTTATCTTCATAAGTTAATTGACTGGATTTTTTTTTTACTTCATCGAAACTGCATCTTCCTCACCTCAGAGCCAGTCTCTGTAACACTCAATACTCTTGAAATTCACGGATTAGAAAGTAATCACATACAAAACAATATAGTTTATTGTTTTTCATAGCTCATATACAAGCACTTTCTTTTCCAACAATGAGACCAATAACGTGTTCTGGTGTGTACTCTGTAAATTTTCAATTTTTTCCCCCCATATTGCCACAGAATTTCACAGAAAGCACACAGGAATACAACGCTGTGCTGCACACCAGGAACAGTGTTGTGATCTTGCTTCACCTGTGGACTTAAGAACATTTTACAATTGAAGAGTTGAGTTATATCTCAACGGGGAGCACTGCTGGTAGATGCGAGGGCAGATACCTGCTGAGGACCATCCCAGTGTTTTATTTTCTGCCCCAGATTGAGTTTCTTGCTGTCATTAAAACAGTCATTGAGGAGGAAACTGAGTTTCTGCTGTGTGCACTTTGTCACAAACCCAGAAGCTGCAGTGCTAAGTTTAGTTTCCACTTTTTGTTCATCTCCGACTCTCCTTGCTCCCGTGTATCATTGCACAGCAGTCACTCCTATAGTACATGTCACACTGCAGACATGAGCTTGACTGAGCATCTCACTAAATCCCGGCACACAGGAGCAGGAGGTGCAATGAACACTGTGTATGAAAGGATTTTAAAGATAATATCCGCCATATTTGCTTCAACCAATACACTGTTGTGCATTTTGTTCTGCAAGAAGCACTACACAGAAGCTTCACTGGGATCATGGTTGAGCAAAGATTAATAGCTTTTTCCTTTTATGGGGGTTTATTGCAGACGGTACGGATCGCGAGGGGCAGAACAATCAATGACTCTGAAAGTTTTCTGTTACAGTCAGCAGTTGCTTTAGCTCTGTGTTGATAGGTTAAGATGCACATGTATGAGAGGCTGCCTACAGGCCTTCTCCACTCTCAGAGTTCGAGCAACCAATCACAGCACACACTCCAATGAACATGTGTTTGCTGACTTCATTAGCCTTTTTTTTAACCTCACTGCTGATCATTTATTAGCCCATGTCCTCTACCTCTAAGTTTGTGAGTTATATTGATGTGATTAATGACACTGGTGCTTTTAAAATTCACTTCATAAAGAAACACCTGTGCAGAGAAACTTACTGCCTTTACGGATGCAATAATCTAAAGTAATAACTGAACCATCTGTACCCTTTACAGCCACTGTTACTAACACTATAAGAGAACAGCCATGTCCCTGTATCCGAACATACAGTTTATATTCAATAATAGACAATCATTGTTGTTCCAGACATCTCGTTGCCGTTCAGATTTTAGAAAATACAAAGGACATGTCCAACCAGCTTACCAGACAGTCTACCCTTCCACAATGAACAGTGTACAAAATAAAATAAAATTAAAAAAACAGTGTAAATGCCTTTTCTCTTTCTAGGAACAACAGAACTATTCAGAGCTTTTGCAGGCAGAATGATTTTTGAAAATGTTATCTAGCTGTTTTAAACCAAGAAACCAAAATCATGATAAAAATGATAGAACTGGCAAAAACGGAATTAAAAAAACAACAAAAAACTTTAGTTTTCTCTGTTTTGATTGCAGTGACGGAGGTAAAGGTCTTCATGAGTCCAAGTGTCTTATAACTAACCCTGGATCTGTAGACTTTGTCAAATCAGGTCCAAATTATAACCAGTCTAACTGGGTGTGGTAGGATCCCTGTTAGGGTTTAGGTGCATGCTATAAACTCTTATCACCTGTTGCATCAAAAGCAAAAAACAAACAAACAAACAAACCGGTTCAGGTAAACATAGAGTTTGAACCATGCATGATTTTTTAAAATTCTTTACTGTCTGCTATCAAATGATGTACGTTAGGCTCTTGGTAAGTTTTTTCATGGAGCTACTGTATTTTCAATCTGTGCCAAAAGTTTCTCTATGGTCACTGCAAACCTAATTTCTGTGTATGAAAGCTTCATAATGACATGAAGAGTTTTTCCCATGAAAATAATCCCGTCCCACCTTAAAAGACATAGTAACTGTATGCTGTTGCTTCTGCTAGAAGATGATGTCCTCATCTCCCTCTACGTGCACTCTTCCCTAATTACTGCAGCTCAGAACACCAGTTCACCTACAACTCTGCCCAGACACCATAAGCCTACATCACACAATGGCAAGTTGTGATATTGGAGTAATTCTGTTGTGTATGTTTGAGCTGAAATCCAACTTCGAAGAACAATAATTACACAGAGAAACCCACCTGCTAGCCGACAGCATTGGTTCCTTAGATTTGTTACATATAAATTCCCTGAGGTTCGTGTCTTTGAGACAGTCATGGGTATACTGCAGTTTCCAGGTGGAAATGCATAGCCATGGCGGTGACTGCTTATTTTGTTCACTTTGTGTGTTGTAGCAGAAAAGAAAACCCACCATGGTAACTAGGTAAAAAAAAAATGCTTCAAAAAAGACATCTTAATAGGGCAAAAACTTTGAGAATCGTAGTGAAAATTCAGCCTTGAGTGCACATCAGCAATGGAATAATGAATAGTGGGATTAGGTTAAGCATGCTCCAAATGTCATGTTACTTTTATTGGCTCAATAAAAGTCGAGCTAAATGTTCTTAGAAACCACATGTACGGCTTCGGTATCTACTGGAAATGATTCTGCAGACAGATAAATCAGTCAGTGATTGGTTAGAGCAAAATGCTGGTGATTCAGTCTGAATGTCACAAGCAAAGGGAATCAGTTTCACACATTTCTAAATTAAATGTCATCGGTCCAGAGCGGTTCATCAGCTCCTCACTGAAACTGTACTTTTCTTTTAATTCCACTCACACACAGATGAAAAAAAAAAAGTATCAAATCACACGCAAACAGAAGAGCCAACTTGTCTTTCTTCTCCAGGCAGACATTATTACCCTCTGTGGAGGAAATAATCCAGAAATCTTCAGCAAGGAAGAAGGATGAACAGAGTATGAAGGCAAGGGGATGAGCAGCGTGTATAGGTATCTATGGATTTCAGAGGAACTGTCTCAGTCCCAGTCATTACTCTTTTAGGCAGTGAGTAGAAAACCCATATCAACAAGAGTGACAGGAGTGTATATCTTCTGAAAATGCAGTATATGTATGTATGTATGTATGTATGATTCTCTGTGTGTGTGCATTCTTTTTATTTTTACCTGTCTGCCTGCTTTTGTGTTTGTATGTTTGCTATCAATCACCCCAGTTTGCCACCTCTCCAGGTATCTCATTTATATGTGGCTCAGTGCTTGACAGCCCAATTTATAATAAATCTGTTCATCTGTCTCTGTGAGTAATTCCCAGGATGCAGCCATATTCTCTAGTTTGTCGACAAGTGACTCAGAGGAGTGCTGTGTTGTTTGCTGAGCTCCATAGATTTCCAGTGTCATGCCTAATTCTACCAATGCGGATGAGCTCCTACAACATGTCTGCTGCTGCTGAAGGTATAGCACCCTGCTCCAGATCAGTAAGAGGCTTTGTGCAAAGCAGTAGTTGAAATTAGACATTGGTGACCCCAATTTAAAAAGGTTTTTATCATGTGTCATAATTTGAAGGCCAGGTTTTGGTGAAATACTGGACTTTTTTTTTTTTTTTATATTCTTCATTTATATCTTTGTTCTGAAAAATAAGATTAATGTCCGAATTTTCCATAGAGTCTTTGTCATGCTGTCAAGAGCACAGTTTGACATATTAACAAGGTGTTAAACACTTTCAAACAATTATGCAGCTCAGGTATCAACTCTAGTTTAACAGTAGTGTTCATTTTTAGAGATATTTTCCACAATGTGCAGTTCTCAATGCATTGCAGTTCTTGTAAATCTAGGTGAAGCTGAGAACAGGCGTGAAAATAAGTCTGGGAAATTCAGTACCCTGTGATGGCATCCACCTGTCACTCAACCTTAAGACTTAAAGACCCCCTGTGGTGAAAAGCATCTTCTTTATCTTGTTAACATGTCCGTGTGGTGTTTTTTTTATAAGCTGACAGACACATCATGAGCAACACAAGCGGCAACACCATGCCTGAGCATTTCCATCTTGAAACTACAGTATGCCGATGACAGTCTCAAAAATATAGACTTCTATGATTAGCAAACCTGAAGAACTAATCTTGGTTGTCAGCTTGAAGGGTGGGGCTCTCTTCAGAAACAGATCCTGGTTTGAACTTATGTGGCTAATTTACTTTAATATTCCAACATGTCATTGTATATTGTTTCATTGTTTGGTGCTCATCTAAGATTAGGTGCAGCTAAGAGTTCAGTGTTTTGCTCATGGACACCTCAGCACACGGAGGCCTGGAATGGAACAGCCAACTTTATGATTAGTGGACAACCCTCTCTCCCTGAGCAATGGCTGCCTCATGGCAGAGAAAGCAATGGTGTAGAGTTACATCTAAACAATTCCAAACAAAGAACTTCTAACTTCAACATTTTGACACATAAAGATGCATTTTTAGGAGTTGAATTAATGACCAATTGACACAATTTAAGCAATTAAGTTATATAAAAATGTGCCCTCCATACAGATGTGATGAACAGGGAAATTAGCTATGGACCAAAGCTACTTTTTTGTACAAGGCTGCAAACGTGTTTGTTTCTGCTGTAAAGTTGGGCTTTTTATAATAGGGGTCAATGCAGACTAACCTACTTTTCAAGCCAGCTTCAAGTGACCATTCAACAAACAGCAGTTTTATTTTGCACCTCTTTCCTGACTTTATTGCCACTTGCCAGTGACCAAGACCAAGAGAAATCACCTTGCTTCTCACCCTCTCACACTAAACAACCAAACATGCACCACTGCCAGGTCTGCATGTGTTTCAGTGATGCTGGACACAAACTTCAGTTGTGTTCCAATAAATCAACATCAATGAAAACGTATGGAGGAAAAAAACAAAAAACATTAAGTTTCGTGTGCATGGATTTCTGTGCAGAACACTCTTTCCAGATAACTGATTTTTATTTCTTTTTTAAAATTGCATGCAAATATACCAAAGCAATGTGCAAAACTGTCTCAAATGACTCTTAATTAATGAGACAGAAGCAACAATCATCACAAATCCTGTTATGATACTTGTTAAGAAACTCTGTTGTGTTGACAATTAAAAGTTTTGCAGTATTCCAATATCACTGTGTTAACACCGAATATAATACTGTTTTTAAAGATGTTCACTGTTGACGCCATTTAAAATAGAAACTTTTGTAATGATCTCTTTTTCTCTTGTGTTTTTGTTTTTGGATAGAAACCAGTTGCCCCACTGAGGATGCCAATAGTACAGCCACAGCTGCTCTGCAGCTCCGACATGACTTTGGCAGGTGGTAGCTGTTCATAGCTACTGAGTACAAACATGTTTTGTTCCATGGTACAAAAGAATTAACAATGTCTGAATTATGATAGTTGATTATGTTGGTATGTTGTAGTAGGTACAAAAAGTGTGTGTTTAGCTTAACATCATTTGTCACTGACTTAATGGACATCCCAATGGGCAGTTTGCATGTTCTCCCCGTGCAGCGTGGGTTCTCTCTGGGTTCTCCGGCTTCCTGTCACAGTCCAAAAACATGTTGAGGTTAATTGAGATTCTAAATTGTCTGTAGGTGTGAATGTGAGTGTGCTTGGTTGTCTGTCTCTAAGTGTAGCCCTGCGATGGACTGGCGACCTGTCCAGGGTGTCCCCTGCCTTCACCCTGAGTCAGCTGGGACAGGCTCCAGCCCCCCCTCGACCCTAGTGAGGAGTAAATGGTGTATAAATAATGGATGGATGGATCCCAATAGGCATGTTAGAGCTAATTAGTTAATTAATCAATTAAATTACTTAAGCCGGAGTTTGCTGTGAAAACCTTTCAGTGTGGCAGGTGTCTGTAAAAAGAAATTCTGCAGCCACATCAGCATAGAGCAGAGCTTAGAAAAGGAGAGGTTGTTGAAATGTGTTCAAAATCTAAATGATAGTATCTATTTTGTATTTTTGTCACAAGGGAGGAGGAAGGTGGGTTTGTTTGTGGACTTGCAGCTCTTCTAGAGGCTTCTGGTGTTTTCTTTCTTTTTAAATGTAATCTATGTTTGGTTTATTAAAATGTAACTGACTTCATGGAGGGTCTGCAGACCAGTGTCAAGTGTCAAGGTTTCTAGAGATGGACAAAAAATAAGACACAGACATTACAAGCCACGAGAGCCATGTGTAAAGAATATGTATATGTATACACACACACACACACACACACACACACACACACACACACACACACACACACACA
>NW_007578157.1:192772-223812 GCF_000690725.1 Stegastes partitus | reverse complement strand
ACATATATATATATGGTTTCTTCTGCTAAAATCTGGTTGTGTTTACTGGAATATTCTTCAAATTAAAATGATCAAACTAAACACGTCCATAAAGTTGTGTTGTATTTTTTTGAATACAAATTTATTTATGTGTATAAATCTTAGAAATGCACTTTGTTTGATGATATTTTCAAAAGTGCACAGAAACAAACAAAAGAAGGACATGCTACACCTTGAGGACACCCTGACAGCCCGACAGTTCGTTTCAAGTCTTGTTCCACAGCACACAAACCCCATCTCCAGCTCCTGGCCTGAATCCAACCTCACTTCTCTTCCAGCCCAAACTCTCACATTAAACTTTTGCACTCTTGGACACTTTCAGTCCCCTGCCCAAGGCTCCTGATCAGCCTTTTCTTTACTCAGACAACCTCTGCTGTTTCACAGGTTTCTCCGAAAGTCCCAGTTTCATCTTGAGCCCCACTCCTCCTCACCTCTGGCCTCACACTCAGACCACACTGCAGGGATCCATTCCTATTGTCTCCACTGCTAACACTGGGCTTTTACTTTCCTCTCTCTGTACCCACAAAACATTTTTCCATTGACTCTTGTCACCACAGGTCAAGCAGAAAGGAGATGGGATGAGAAGTGCTTTTTATTTGTCCCTGAACTGAGAAAAACAAAGTGTTGTTGTGTTTTGTGGTTTTACAAAACTGTTCTTATCATCCATTTCAGTGTGTCTGTACTAAAATTACCTTTCTTTCAGTATCTGAACATCCAGCAGATGGTATAACATTCAGTCAGAACTTTTAGAAAGTTTCCCATCTTTTACAACACGAACTAAAGGAAATTAACTTTGAGAAGACTTGCAAATTCTATGATTTGTCTTTGGAGCTATTTTTGCGTATAGCACTCCTTCTCATAATGATTCTCTTTGGAAAAGACAATCTGATGAGTAAACAATAAGTCATGATATCCAGTAAGCTATAGCATTAATAAGCCCGGCCTCATCTCACTGTTGGTAAGTTTTTCTGCATACATTTGTGCTTCTCTATTTACGACAATAAAGAAAGAGATAATTGAGCTGGACTTTTTTTTTTATTTTTTTCTTACCATATTCTCTTT
Source organism: Stegastes partitus (assembly GCF_000690725.1). Classification (NCBI taxonomy): domain Eukaryota; kingdom Metazoa; phylum Chordata; class Actinopteri; family Pomacentridae; genus Stegastes; species Stegastes partitus. Next base: position 222,711 of record NW_007578157.1, on the reverse strand, counting down.
GTGACAAAAGAGTAGCTGAGAAGATGGCACAAAGTCTGTCTCCAGCAGAGATAAGGACAACTGAAGGTAATTCAGATTTACCTGGATGTAAGGAATGACATAAGATGGGCACTACATGGCCTGAAATCAGGTTCATGGTTAGCACACACAGAGGCTTTTGGTATATTGTGATGAACACGTTCGTTAGCAAGTCTGAAGGAGCTTTGTTTTAAAACTGTCTATGATTTCACTCAGAGGGCACACAGCATTGTGTTGGGGAGAGGAAGAGAGTTTTAAGCCTTGGTGTCCCTCATGACATGATGCATTGTGCTAACATGAGGTCGCACTCAAGAATACGGAGCAAAATAATTAAGAAAAATATAAGTATAGTCGCTCTCCACCCTTCTCTATCCCCTAAATCACATCCACATGCCCTCAAGCTAAAGAACAGATTGCATGAATGGCAAGCAGACATTTGGGGATCCAGTTTGCGTCCTTTGTTTTGGTACTTGATTATGACTCAACCACATGTTATGTGCAAAAACACAAAGCCCCCCCTTTATTTTTTGTTTCTCTAAGTGGGACTTGAACTGTGCAGCGACGTTCACTGCGTGCAGTCATTTTATTGTAGTGCAGTGCTGCTCATTCTGCTGTAGCCTTGGTTTCTTGCCATGATTTATTTATGTCTGTTTATATCATTATCGACACTGGCTCTATTGTTCAGTACTAGAATCCTGTTAAATCTTACAGGAGAAGAAATATTGATAGAAAATGATCTGATGCGTAAAAATGTTAATATCTCAGGCCTCCTTTTGCACCCTGTGAAACCCAGATGGGAATTAATACACTCTTGTCTGGTTCCTCAAGACTCCTGATGTCTGAGCAAAGATTATACATGCATCTCAGAGAAATTAATTAATTTACGCCTTTTTAACTTCTGGCTACGATGAATCCTGAGGTGGGGGATACATTTAGGCACACTTTAGATCTATGGGAAAGACATCAGCAAATAGGTGTGCAGATACATTAATGCAGTATGTTGAAAGCATCTTCGTTATTTGATCCATCCTCAAAGAGTCAAATAACTTCTGAGAGTTTCTCACACCCATGATGTAAATCTAAAAATGAATCAGGTTGAAGTATCATTAAGCAAACAGGTAGCAGCAGGGATCAAACTAATGCCAAAATACAGCACAGTTGGGGTGAAAAGTTGGCAAATGATAACAAAGACTATCTGGCAAGTGAATGATACAATCAGGTGCTTATATGTACAAAAGGGACAAAAGAGGGTAATGAGAGAGAGGTGAAGAAAGACGGGTGACTGGTGAAGGTGGGCAACTGGTGGAAAGACAAGAAATGCTTTCCAGTACCGATAGTAACATCATATCTACTATGCCAGAGAAAGATTTAGCATGTCCAGATACATATGCAGCATGCCAAAAATACCAGATGTCCCTCTACATTCGGTGGCATTTTGCAGTATTCAAGCCAGCATGTTCTTCTGGCTGTTCGCACAAATCTCTACGCAGCATCGTGTATAACATATGTCACAGTGTCTTGTGTGAGTGTAAACAAACTTGAGACAGAGAGACAGACAGATTTCACGCTACAGACTGCGACAGATATGTGAGCAAGATGGTCAAAGCTTAAGGCGCAATATCATGACTATGTCGTCCAACTCAACTGTATACATACTGCATGGTGCATTACTGTGTAAGGACAGATGCAGTACATACTGAAGGGAAGAGAAAAGGCTGGGATTTGGAATGCAAAGGTCTGTAAGCATCCATGTGAATGCTAGTGAGAAGGAACTCGATGTGTTCCATGACAAAGATGTAGACAATTTAGTGCACTAACCCTTTATATACACATACATACATGGTATCCTTCAACGTATTCTTTAGTCTACAACAAGAGAACAGCACAGGAATAAATGTTTGACCTGTGCTGAGCTGTGGCTACCCTGGTATTACCATGTAGCATATGTGTCATTTTAAAATCAATCAATATTCATTTTACACAAAACCATGTGACAAATAAATCACTTACATGATCAGGATTATGCACACAATGCTGCTTTATAACCTGTTGTTAGCCACTGATTTCTCATAAAAACAACTTTTTGAACTTGAACATACAAACATAAACCGATATGTTCTGTATACATTCTCTGCCATTTTCTTGCTCACATCTTATGTTGAGTCATAATAACACAAAATTCATGGAGTAATAAAAACTGCATGAATACATTTTAAACATCTTTCACATTTGCGAGAATCTGGATCACCAAGACAACACTCAGAGAAGGAAAAGAAAGATGTTTTGAAATACAGCAATTATGGCCAAGCTGATAACCAGCGGGTCTCATTACTCTATTTGTTGAGGGACAGCTGGGAAAAGGCAAATAGAAATACAGAAAATACTGCCAATAAAATGTAAAGAAGAATGTGACAGAATAAGAAAATTCTAGCAGGAGAGAGCGATGTCTGTGCACAAACAACTAAGATCTATTGTCCATGAAAAAGGGTGAAAGGTGAGTAGAAATGGGCCAATTTTTGAAACTTAATCAAACACAACAGTTAGTTGGCAGGTGGTCAACTTGCTGGCTTTGTACTGTACAGACAATATAACTCTACCATAAAATGTAGACTAAACTGTCAAAAACTATAACATCAGGTAAACTAAACTTCAAACTTGGCAAAGAAACATTAGATTTGAAATGATAATCCCCACAAAACCTGTGGATATGTGGATATCAAACTTTAATCTTGAAAGTTGCACATAAAAAGTTTATAGTTTTCAGCACCAGACACTCTGTCTGTCTGTCTGTCTGTCTGTCCACATACCTAATATTTCAAATGTATCTATAAATTCACGATTTTACTGAACAGGGAGAATGTGTGCAGAAGCAGCTTATTTAGCTGCATTTTTAAAAGGAGAACAAATGCATAAAACATACTGAACATACAGACAGACAGCAGAGAAGCGGATTGTGCTGCTGAGGTTTGAAAAGTACATTTTGATGTTTTTTTTCTGCCATGAAAACAGATACAATCAGCTGAAGTGGAATGTAGCACACTGATTTTACACTGATTACAGCTTTTTAATTAACTCCTTACAGCCCAGGTCTTTAGAAAATGCACAAACACACACCTTTTGCACACAATAGGCATGTATATATTGTAGCATCATAGTTTAATTGCAATAACTCACGTGAAGTCCGGAGGAACAAACAGCTAGTTGTAAAAGCAGCACCTTGTCAATTAATAACTTTTGTTCTTGCTCTTGTTCTGCTGACCAAATGAATCAGGTTATGCATCTTACTTTTATTGGTTCTTAATCTCATATGATGCTCTGCATAGAGCCATCAAAATGGAAAATATCTGCAATTCAACAGCCGGTACATTTAGTTGGAAATGAAATTCCACCCATACAAAAGAAAACAGTTATGTAATGAATGTGTATCCTCAAACTGTTTACTTCCTGTAGAAGAGGTTTGTAATTTTCTGCTAAATGTTTACTGTCATATTATTGCTGATGTTTTTCCTCTTGTGACTCAGACATACAGTAGGAACAATATAAGTCCCATCTGTAACATTTCACCTGCTTTTGTTTGCTTGTTTGTTTGTTTTGAGTGAATTTTGCACCTGCAGTCAATTTGGTGGAACACTACAATTAAAGCATTTGGGTTAATGGAGCTTTGCTTCAACTTGGCAGAGTTGTGGGTGTCACATGTGCCCACTTAAGCCAAATAGTAGGAGCTCTTCCCTAAATCACCTTTACTTGTGTTCCTCATAGCAGTGCACAATAGGAGTCAAGCTGTCTTACAGTTCAGCTGAAAATATCTGATGCCAGTTTGAAGGTTCCAACACACTGTCCAGTTCAAAATTCTCAGTCTCAGATTTCTCAGTTAAAATCTCAGAACAAGCATCTCAATGCAAATAGCTTAATGTTTATTATGTACACACGTGGACAAAATTGCTGGTACCCCTCGGTTTATGAAAGAAAAACCCCACAGTGGTCACAGAAATAACTTGAATCTGACAAAAATAATAATAAATAAAAATTCTCTGAAAATTAACCAATCAAAATCAGACATTGCTTTTGAACCGTGGTTCAAAAGAATTATTTAAAAAAATAAATTCATGAAACAGGTCTGGACAAAAATGATGGCACCCTTAACTTAATATTTTGTTACACAACCTTTTGAGGCGATCACTGCAATCAAACCATTTCAGTAACTGTCAATGAGACTTGTGCACCTCTCAGCAGGTATTTTGGCCCACTCCTCATGAGCAGACTGCTCCAGTTGTCTCAGGTCTGAAGGGTGCCTTCTCCAGACGACATGTTTCAGCTCCTTCCACAGATGTTCAATAGGATTTAGATCAGGGCTCATAGAAGACCACTTCAGAATAGTCCAGTGTTTTCCTCTTAGCCGTTCTTGGGTGTTTTTAGCTGTGTTTTGGCTCATTATCCTGTTGCAAGAACCATGACCTGCGACTGAGACCAAGCTTTCTGACACTGGGCAGCACATTTCTCTCTAGAATACCTTGATAGTCTTGAGATTTCATTGTACCTGCACAGATTCAAGACACCTTGTGCCAGATGCAGCAAAGCAGCCCCAGAACATAACAGAGCCTCCTCCATGTTCCACAATAGGGACAGTGTTCTTTGCTTGATATGCTTCATGTTTGCGTCTGTGAACATAGAGCTGATGTGCCTTGCCAAAAAGTTCCAGTTTTGTCTCGTCTGTCCATAGAACATTCTCCCAGAAGCTTTGTGGCTTGTCAACATGCAGTTTGGCAAATTCCAGTCTGGCTTTTTTAGGATTTCTTTTCAACAATGGTGTCCTCCTTGGTCGTCTCCCATGAAGTCTACTTTGGTTCAAACAATGGCGGATGGTGCGATCTGACACTGATGTACCTTGACCTTGGAGTTCACCTTTAATGTCTTTAGAGGTTGTTCTGGGCTCTTTTGTTACCATTCGTATTATCCGTCTCTTCGATTTGTCATCAATGTTCCTCCTGCGACCACGTCCAGGGAGGTTGGCTACAGTCCCATGGATCTTGCATTTCTGAATAATATGTGTAACTGTAGTCACTCTAGTTGTCTACTTTTGTCAGATTCAAGTTATTTCTGTGACCGTTGTGGGTTTTTCTTTCATTAACCAAGGGGTACCAACGATTTTGTCCATGTGTGTATATAAATAGTTGCACAGTTCAAATGCTACATTCAAATACATATGCTTTTATGTTGCCTAGTAATGATCAGGAGACTGTAGCTCTACTGTACGTACTGTAGCTCATTAGCACCAAACCCACACAAGTTCAACGTGCAGCGCTTTATTGAAGCTGATCAACAAGGGAAAGCAACAGCATCTCTGCCCAAAGAGGACCAGTGCTACTCATGACCATATTATTTCCCCTTACCATGTTGGATAAATAATGTATTTGTTCCCTCCACATTGTTTAGCTTGTTTTATAAACAAGAACTGAAATTGAGTTAAAGAATGTTAAATAATTCAGTTTTCGCAGCATGTATGCAGCCTTGTTTATTCAGTGTGTGCATGCAAACGATGATGAATGCAGCCATGAAGGTACAGTTCCCTTATGCAGAACAGATAATAATAAATATTATTTGCATAAAATACATTTCCAGAGAGCTTCACATAACAACATAGACAATGCAATCAAGAAATAAAGATGCACATAAAAGTCAGCAAAGGATTCTGAAGAATAGATATATCAATTAAAGTAAAATACAAAACTAAAAACCTCTGATTAAAACACAGGTAACACTTCTGATTCCTAACAGAAGGTTATTCCACAGTTGTGAAGTCCTTACAGCTCAAACAGTCTCTGCCTCGAGCCTTGCCCTGAGGGCTGGAGCGGCAACTGGTCAAGACAGTCCATTTACTATTCTGGTAACTATATCAGTGTATAACTCACAAATGTCCTGGCAAGCTGAATAATTAGGTAAGTGTGATGCTATGAATATATGCAATTTAAAGATGCAGATTTTTTAAAACCTAATTTGCTTGCGGCTGTCCAGTTTTGGTAGAGTTATGAGGCACTTAGGGAAGAGCTGTTTTGCAGGCAATGACATAGAGATGTTAAAGGCAGCTCTGCACACGAGTGTGTGTTCAGTTTTGGCTTTCTTTAGATGACTTAATTGAATTTACAATAATAGCACCATCGGATGCAATGTCTTATTTTTAAGGGGTCCTAAACACACAAATGCAAAATTATAAAACACAAACAGCATTACATAACATACACTGCAAACACACAAATATAGACTGACGCTCTCCCACCCACACCCTGAAACCTGAGCTACTATCAAAGAAAGAACTGTTACAAGCACCCAGATAGTACATCAAGTATATCAGAATTTAGAGCAGCTGAAGCAGTTTTCACATTTTTTGCAGCACAACACGTTGAAACTAGGTGTAAATCAAAAGCTCGCTCTCACTCCGTATTCTCTCACAAAGCGGTAAACATTGTGGCTTTGCCGGCTGCCTGACCCACATGCCATGAAAAACACTGCTTCTATATGATGTTTTATTTTAAGAAACTCTGAATTTCATACTGCCTGTGTGTGTTCTCGCCGGGTTCTCCGGCTTCCTCCTACAGCCCAAAGTCATGCTGATGTTAACTGGTGTTTCTAAATTGTCCGCAGGTGTGAATGCGGAGTGTTTGTTGTCTGTCTGGCCCTGTGATGGACTGGTGAATGTGTATATGTATGTGTGTGTCCAGGATGAACCCTGCCTTCACCCTAAGTCAGCTGGGATAGACTCCAGCCCCCCATAGAGGATAAAGTGGTGTATAAATAATGGATGGATGGAGAAATGTATAGTTTAGAACACGGAATGGTACAATGGCCTGGAAACACAAACATCCATCTATACGCTCCTTATTTTTTTCTCTGCTTCTTTAGACCTCGATATTATTAAAATTCAAATTACACTTTTTTTTAATCCTGCATTTAATGAAAACTGATCTTTACTCCTCACTACAAATTTTTAGTGTTTATCCAAGCAAGTCTGACATTGTGTTTCTTACAGTTTAAACATATTTACACTATCATTATTCTCTATTGTTAACCTTACAAATCATGCTTATTGTTAAACAGATATTCATTTCTTTTGTACCGCTGATTACCTGCTATAGCACCACTGCACCAAAAGTACACTTTTACAGAGCTATACTTAGGGAAAACATTTTCCTTTAGTTAACAGTCCAAGTGTTAAGGATATATTCAGCGTGTGTGGAGTGTGTGTTGTGATGCGTGTGCTGTGTAATGACTGTGTTTGATTCTTGAAGCTGAGCGGAACACTAAAAGCTACTGTTTCATTCTCCAAACTCACTTCTGGATGAGCTCTCGCTGAGGCATTTGTCAATATTGGGATACCTTGCCAACAGTAACTTCTCCACCAAACTAATGAGTCATGCAACCACTAATACCTGATCAATGCTGTGCTGGTTGTTTCAGCTGATACACACTTTTTACACCCTTTTATATTTATTTTTTTTATTTTTTTTAACCATTGCTGCCACTTGAGAAAGAGGAAATGAGATCAGTGAACCCCTCAAGGGAAACTGCAGAAACTAAGTCTTTCACCCTGACTGCTGCTCACCAGCCCTCTCATCTCTAGTACCTTTCCTCTTGTAGTCCATGAGGGAGAAAGGGTCATAGGTGGTGTTCTGCCTCACAGCGTTCACTTAAACTTCATTATGCAGATTCCCTCCATTTTGCGATTCAAATTCCCCATCTACCATCACCCTGCTGAGTCTGGAGCGGAATCATTAAAGGCTGGCAAACAGCAGCGAAGTTAAAGCAATCAGTATGAGGGTATAAATCTCTGGAGATTAATTTCTTGGAACCATTTATCACATTCACAACATCAATGAGGACTGAAAACTTGGACTCAAATTTATTTCTGCCAAGAAATCACCATCTATCTATCTATCTATCTATCTATCTATCTATCTATCTATCTATCTATCTATCTATCTATCTATCTATCTATCTAACCTGAGCTGAAAGTAGTGAGTTCAACTTAGACCATCCTAAAAGTTGTAATAATTTTTTTTTTCACTACAAAAGCATGAAGAACACGTGAAGGAAAAACGTTTATTTACTTTCATTCGAGTGAGTGAGCTGTCATCTTGTAATCTGGCTTCCAGTCCTTATTATAGTTTTTCTCAGTCGCTTTGGTTCATTTCTCAGATCAGAATTGAAATTCTCAAAACTGCTTGTTCAATCTTCATATCATTGTGTCACTTGTGCACATCAAAAATAAGTTTTTCATTTCTTTGAGCGAGTTCTAAATGCTTTGGTACATCCATGCAAATGATTATGTACAATTCTCTGCTGTTTCCGACATTATCAGTTGCTTACATCATGTTGATCAGAATGTATTATAATGGGTCTGTGTTGAATAGTCTCACCCCCCACAACATTTAGGCATTAGTTCATCGCACAAGTCTTTGCATACAAAATGCTTGAACAAGTTGTCATAATATGTCAAGCGTATTACGAAACATTTCCATTAGACTTTTTTTTTTTTCTAAATCTGTCCCGAATTTGTAAATTACTCCCAGGTGAATCTTCACTTTCTCTAATGAAGGGGAAATATGTGTAGCATTACATAGATCAACAAGTTTTCTGAAATACAGTTTTTCTCAGTCGCTTTGATACATTTCTCAAATCATCCTCGACATTTGCAAAACACTAAGTGAATTGCTCAAAACAATTTGTACAAATAGCAAAACACCATGGATGACCTGCAAAAGGCAGTTACTTGCTTAAAATCCTGAGTTCATCTCTCAAAACTAAACATCTGTGTCAATGGACATGTCAGTGTCATCAGAATGACAAGTCCTTGTGTCAATGTGTATGATTAAGACAGTCAAATTGCTTAGTCATGTTGTCAATATAACAGTGTACTCTGGAGCGATGTTCTGATGTAAACTATGGCTAAAGTTTTGATGACAATTATTGTAAATTCTGAGTTGCACCTTAGAATATGTGGGAGATTGATTGCAAGAGACTGGACAAGATTCACATTTAGGCTTTCACTGTTTGTGCTGTAATTTGTTGACAGATCATGTCACTGCAATAGAGAAAGGAAAAGACAGCACTGCATAGCACCAAATGCAGTGAAATGTGAACATAGGACAATCTCCTCAGGGAAAACTGCACATGCAGTGCTGTAGGAATTACAGTGCAGTCTTCCTCTATACTTGCCAGCTGATGGTTCATAAGATGCACCTTTGAGCCATTTCAGAAAACTGATTGATCATTGGTTGATCATTGATTGATCTTTGTAATGCTACACACATTTCCCTTCATTAGAGAAACTCAAGATTCACCTGGGAGCAATTTACCAATTTAGGTCAGATTTAGAAAAAAAGGTCTAATGGAAATGTATGGAAATATGCTGGACATATGAAACCTTGTTCACTCATTTTGTATGTAAAGACTTATGCGATGAACTAATGCCTAAATGTTGTGGGGGGTGAGACTATTCAACACAGACCCATTATAATACATTTTGGTCAACATGACATAGGTAATTGATAATGGAGGAAACAGCAGAGAATTGTACATACTCATTTGCATGGATGTACCAAAGCATTTAGAACTTGTTCAAAGAAATGAAAAACTTATTTTTGATGTACACAAGTGACATAATGATGTGAAGATTGAACAAGTAGTTCTGAGAATTTCAATTCTGATCTGAGAAATGAACCAAAGCGACTGAGAAAAACTGTATCCCAAAGGTGCATCTTATGAACCATCAACTGGCAACTATATACATAGCCGGCACACAACACAATGTTACAATGGCTGACAGTTGTTATGCCCAGCTCGTTGAAGAGCATAACAAAGAAGGGAGGTCGACACAGGAACAGCTTTGAAAATAAATAAGTAATTTATTGAAAACATTCAACAAAGGAAAACTAATGATAAGGTCTACAAACCCAGGCTAAGCTCAACACAATCAAACCAAACCAAACCAAACCAAACCAAATCAAACCAAGAGAGACCTGAAAGGTTCCAGCCTTCCAGGAGGGAGAAAGACAGAGCCATCTTGAGTTTACCCAGCTTTTAAAGGCACAAAACAGGTGAGGTCAATCCTTTTAATGAAGTGGGAGGGGCAGGTCATCCAGACTGGGAAAAGGGAAGCAGAGGCAGGAAAACACACTGACAAGGCCTGTGGCTGTCACACAATGGAAGGACAAAGAATTGAAGAGAAGAGAAAAAGGAGTGATATAGCAATATACAGTACAATAAGTGTGACCTTTACACATTTGCTATGGCTGTAGAAAAGAAGTTGCAATATGTGTTGTTTACATTTGATGTAAATGTATCTTTTCCAAAATGAAAATGCATGTAAATCATCAAACTCATTTTGTGTCTTCTGGATATAGCGTATAATGGAACTGAAAGCAAGTGAGCCACCCACAACTTCATCTACATGGATGAGGCTGGCTTCAACCTAACAAAACGCAGAAGGTGTGTAAATATCATCGCACGGCCACAGAGCTACAGTTGTTGGGCCAGGCCAACGGGGCGGAACATAGCTATGGATGTTGCAATCTCTGAGAATGATGTGCTAACGCATATTCCCATTATTGGGCCATACAATACAGAGTGTCTTGTCACCTCTTTAGACACTCTCTACAGGGATCTCATCCCTGAGCAAGAGAGGGGTCAGATTGGAGATGACTTGTAAGTATGTGATAGTTTGGGACAATGTCAGTTTCCATTGGTCCAACATCATCAGGTAATTGTTTGCGACCCACAACAGGATGCTGATGGAGTCCCTTTCACCCTTCTCCCCATTTCTTAACCCCATTGAGGAATTTTTCTCAGCATGGAGATGGAAAGTATGTGATCGCCAGTCACATAACCAGACAACCCTTCTGGCTGCCATGGATGCAGCGTGTGATGACATCACAGCAGATGCCTGCAGAGGCTGGGTGAGACCGTCTAAAAGATTATTTCAAGAAAAGATATTCATTGTGATGTGGATGAGAATTTGTGGCCCAACAGAAAGGAACGTCAGGAGGTATAGGAAGACTGTAATTCCTACAGCACTGCATGTACAGTTTTCCCAAAGGAGATTGTCCTATGTTCACATTTCTAATTTTGTTTTTTGTCTTTGTGTTGTGCAGTGCTGTCTTCTCCTTTCTCTATTGCAGTGACATGATCTGTCAACAAATTACAGTACAAACAGTGAAAGCCTAAATGTGTGATAAACTAAGGATTTTAAGCAAGTAACTGCCTTTTGCAGGTAATCCGTGGTGTTTTGCTATTCATACAAATTGTTCTGAGAAATGCACTTAGTGTTTTGCAAATGTCGAGGATGATTCGAGAAACGTACCAAAGCGACTGAGAAAAACTGTAATACAGATTTGTAGACTATACAGCCCTGCTGACCCTAGATGACCGCACGGGAGAGTGGAAGAAAACGATATTCAGGTAAGAATTTGTTGAAACGGAAAATTTGTGGAAAGCACACAGTGAGTAAGGATCTGCACACATATCAGACTGTACTTGGGGATTCAGCTTGCTGACCTTAGCCTCACTAGATGTAAAAGCAAACAATTAACATGCAACTGTGACATCTATATATTAAGTAATATATAAGCCTACCATCACTGTCAAACTTTCTTTGCAAGCAGAGACAACCTTGGAAGTGGGGCTGTTGCTGCAGCACAACGCATCCGTTCACACGGCGCAGGTGCCAGAAGCAGCCAAATGTGGCTCTGAACTGTTGCTCCATGAACCCTACTGACCCGACCTGTGCTGACTGACACCTGTGTGGACACGCATTGAGCAGGAGCAGCAGCATACCAACTTCAGACACACATTACAGTTCAATGCAGTTCAATGGTTACGTGGAGAGAACAAAGATTGCTCAATATAATGCAGAACCAGAGTTCAGATAAACAAGTTCCATCAGAAAACCTGTTTGCAAGTTAGCAACAAGTCATGGTAAGTTTAACTGAAGTCGATCTGTCTTAGTGAGGAACACTATGAGGAGTTCAAATGACACTCAGAATGCATCCAGATCACTGGAGCTGGGCAAACAAAACAACAACAACAACAACAACAACAGTTTCGACTATTACTACTAACTTACCGTAAAACTACTTTTAAGCAGTTGCAAAATGTGAAAGCGGAAAGGATCAATCAACCAAGCGCTTGACATTTACATTTCGTCAGGTATCGACAAAAAGAAACACAGTAAGAAATGTGACCAATAAAATGAAAAAATGAAAAAAAGAAATAAACATTTTATTTATTTATTTACATTATTTTTTTTCTTCTGCACCAAAAACGAGGAAGCCAGAAGACTTTTTTTTAGCAGATGCACCACGTGAGCAATTTTCATTCCAAGGAAAGGGCGCCATCTGATATTCAGTTCTTATAATACATCCATGGACAGGCTGCAGAATGTCAGTATTTGCCCCAGTCAGCAGAGCACCACAGAAGTTGACAGTGTTTCTCCTTTGCACCATACAACCCTGAAATGTCAGTCAGTGGCTGCCATGGGAACTTCCCAGCAGCGTGAGGATTAGCCACTGTTTCTGCTGATACGACAATGGGCGACACAATCCTTTGTTGATGAAAAATGCAGATTAATGCACATATCTACTGTATGATTATATTTCATACAGTGAAGAGAATTCAAATGTCAGTTCAACTTTAATCTTTCCAAACTGATTGGTGGCACATTCTTATTGACATTGTGGTTGGTTAGTTGATGGTTGTATTCTTGATTGTACCTTAAATACAAATGAGCAACAGAGCTGTCATTGCCAGCTGAGATTTCCTTCAGGGACGTCGTTTGACAGCTCTGCCAATATTTCAACCAATGGTCATAATGAAGAATTCAGATTAAGAATCTCTTATTCGGTCTACTGCACAATGAATATATGAATATTTAACCATTAGTGCAATAGATGAATTTACATGCTTTTACACAATTAGGACAGGATGTAATTGCATGCTTTTGTTTTTGCGAGTGGGCTGGTTGGAGTGGGACGGATTTGTGAACAGCAACGGCCTTTGTGTTTTATTGCTGTACAATTGGCAAAATTACAGTCACGTCAGTCGGGGACTTTCACATTAAGCCAATTCAAAGGCTATTGAGAAACCATTAGTAACACTTGCAACACTAACAGAATGAATTGTGTTCATATTTATGCAAAACTGAAGACCTGCGCATATCTCCACATTTCAGCTTTATATAGAACAGAGTAGGTGGTAGGTAAGAGACTATAGATGAGAGAAGAATAAAGATGAGGGGGCAGGTGGGAATTAAGGAGGTCCGAGGAGGAGATTATCATCATCAATGGGATGCAATGGGCAAACCACTTGTCTGAACAGATTTGTAAAGCGGGACGTGTGCACAAGCAAGGTAAAACAACTCTACCGGATTTCTCTTGAGGTACGACAAAATTTCTATATGTGTGGTCCAAACCTGTGTGGTGAATAAGAAACTGTGCCTTTTTTCACAGTGGAGAAAACTTTTCTAAGGGGCATATTTTGGCACGGCAACCCATACAGTCACAGGAAAAACTCTCTCACTCCAGAGTTTTAATGCAAATGACTATTCTGAATCATCCTCCATTGCTCCCGACAATGTAACATCAAAAACTTATATAAATATTCTCTCTTCTGCGTTGGAGCTGTCCTGATTGTACCTGAGAGATTTAATAAAGACTTTTGTTGGATTGTTGGCTGCTGTATATTAATATTTTCTAATTATTTTGTGTCCCTTAATACAGCTACTGGCAGTGCTGTCAGTTTGTTTTTTTTAATTTATTGCAACATCCTGCCAACTTTTTACCCCCAAATGTTAGTGTCTGTGTGTAACTGTTTTTTCTTTCATGTGTAGGCATGAGTGAGGCACTAACCTAGATCTCAGTACGTAAATAATATTCACTTTTGCATCCAGCTGCTTTTGAGTGAGGCCGTTCAGAGATTGTTCAGACTTTTATGGATTGATTTACAATGTTTAACTGGGGAATCTCATACTAATAAACAAGATTCAGGATACAAAAGTGATCTTGCATGAGGAATAGTATAAATGTGATTTTCATCTCTGCCTCTATTTTAAGCTTGTGTGTTTAGATTTAATATGTGAGCCCTGCTTCCTTTACACAGAGCCATCACTTGCTCCCCTGGGTCTCCTCCAGGCTCCATTTTGCTATCAAACTGAAATCCCAGATGTTAAACCAACAAAGTGGTCAGCCTCAAATGTGGATTTAATATCAGCTATGACAGACCTTATACCCCCAGGAGATCCCCGACTTGTAAAATTCCTGTTTAATACGAGGAACTAACCACGCTTCTTACATGAGCAGAGGAAGCTCAGATCAACTTTAATTTCATTCTCGATGTAATAATCTGGGCGCACCATAATCTTTTTGCAGAAGACGCTCGGTTAAATTGGGTGAGATCATCTAATGTGCTTACATGCATTTGCAGCAAAAACACAATTTCTCATTTTCTCCGCTGGCACAGGCGTGTTTGGGAGAAGAAGTGTTGATTTGATTCCCTCTCTCTCTTATCACAGATGTGGACATCAGTATCCAGGAATCATTTAGCAGATGGTGCCGTATTATCCATGATCTGCTTCAAAAACAAGAATCTCGTGCTTTCACACTGATGTGCAGAGCGTCTGTGCAGTTGGGATGATAAGATCAGTGCAATGGTTTCTCACACACTGACACTGGCTAACAATTGGATCTCCATTTTCCATTTTCTGTTGTCTAATTCTAAAATCATACAACACAATATTTTTGTCTTTTGAGATGATCACTACATCAGACAATACAATCCTGGAATCACAGATTTTTGCCATTTCGTGGCTGAGAAAGACAGTGGATGTCGGATCCAGACCAAATGTAGCTCACTGCCTTCCATGACGTGTGTAGTATACATCCTATAGAATATGATTTGTTGGCAGCCAGGGACAGACTTTGCTGTTCTACCTGACTGCACTGACAAATGTTTCAGTGTACAATGATGGTTTTAAGAATGAAAATAAACCCAGAGCCATTCTTTGTCTCCCAGATAGCAGAAAAAAAGGTGAGTGTGTGGGTTAAAGCATTGCACCTATAGGTGTGATTAATCAAGGATGACAGTCAAATAGAAAAGTACATAAAACGTAATTCTTCCTTTGCTTCGCCATGTTAACAGCTTTTCACATAACAGCTGTCTGTGCTCTCTAGATTATTGTCAAATGCAAGCCTGTCAAATTCTGTCAAGCTCATCTTTTTGTCAAGAGGCTAACCAGAGGTAGTGTTTGTTGTGTTCGCTTGATATGGCGTAAATAGGATAAAATTGGAAATTGTTCTGCCTAAAGGCCAATTCAGGGTTTCCGGGTCCTCAAAGGTATATGTCACGCAAATTTTGTCATCTACCCAAGTCCACGCGAACCTCTCTGCAGACATCTGCGTGCAGCTGAGAATTTATGACTAACTGCACGTAACAAGAGGTTTTCAAAATAAATGTTTATTTTGAGGAAGGACTAAAGAGTGTGCGACAAGGTTCTCTGACATCCACACCTTCATAATTTACAATGTCAAGAGTTCTAAGTGAAGGAAGTGGTTTGCTTTGTAGCTATATACTTTTTTTTATTATTGACGGTGCTCAAACAGACTTCCTTCTAAATTCCCAGGAAATCCTTTGCTATACACATCCGCTGTGCTTGGCACACTTCAGGAATGATCACACTGACATGGTGCTACAACCCAATCTGCCATACCTGCAATATATTGGAAAAGGTACAAAATCAGTTTTTGAGTCTTGATGTGGGAGCCAATGCGACTATCTGCATGCAGACCAACAGGTACCTGTTAGTAATTATAGGGCTGAGGGTTCTTTGGGTCAGTGATGGTACTGCAGATTCATGAATTGCCTTTCCGGTAGTCACAGAACATTTTAAACATTTAAACCATCCACAGCAGTTATTCAAAACAACATGACTTTTATCAATGTCTGTAAACAACTAGGGCTGCACGGTGGATCGGTGGTTAGCACCGTTGCCTCGCAGCAAGAAGGTCGCCAGTTCGCGTCCTGGTGAGGACACCCAGGATCTTTCTGTGTGGAGTTTGCATGTTCTTCCCATGCAGCGTGGGTTCTCCCCGGGTTCTGTGGCTTCCTCCCACAGAGTCCAAAAACATGTTGAGGTTAATTGATGATTCTAAATTGTCTGTAGGTGTGAATGTGAGTGTGCTTGGTTGTCTGTCTCTAAGTGTAGCTCTGTGATAGACTGGTGACCTGTCCAGGGTGTCCCCTGCCTTCACCCTGAGTCAGCTGGGATAGGCTCCAGCCCCCCATGACCCTAGTGAGGATTAAGCGGTGTATAGATAATAGATGGATGGATGTAAACAGCTATAACAACAGTAGAATCCCAGATCCTCATCTATCGCTACATCAGTCACTGGGGCACAAGATTTTTATTTTTTTTGCACCACGTGAAACTGAAACTTGATTTGCTTTTACACTTGAAAAAACTAGATTCAACATGGCCTTTAGGGCTGAGGTAAAGCACAGTTACTTGTTCTTTATCTTAAGATTATTTGACCAATATACATTAGGTAGGTGATAGACAGAAAGGACATATGTGAGAGGAGACTCTGTTCTAAAGCCACACTGTATAGTATGTATTTAAAAATGCATAGCTCTTATCCATTACTGCACCCTTTTTGGTCAATATTAGCACCACCATTATTAATGTTTGACTTTTATGAGTAGAATTTGCTCATTTGACTTTCACGCTTCTAACTTGTAACCTCTGCACTGGGCAATTAGCTATATTTCCCTGGGAAGCTTCTGGCAGGCTTTGAGCCTGGCAGTTGGCCTTTGATAAGCGTGCTGGTTGAATAGAGAAATAGCTTTTACACTGGCTTTCACTGTACACCAACATATAAGCGACTTTCACTGGAATTGGAGTTTGTTTCCGAGCTAAAGACACAGAGACAGAGAGCAAGGAGCAGCACAGGGTGACAAATTTAGCATCATCTTGGTCACAACACTTAGGATGCACTGAATGAAGGAGCAGCTTGCAAGCAAGGTGCCTAACCAGGGAGCATGCTGGGAAAACATTTCATGCTGTACACAGTATTGAGTGACAAAGCCCTCATCTCAGTTCCTTTCCTGGACTCCTCTCCTCACCTCTTAGTCCCCCTACCAGGGTTGCGAGGAGACAAGGAAAGAAGAGTCAAGGCAACAAGAATCCAACAACATGAGACAGCCTCACTTCTGAGATGTTGTTTTGAAGCAACATCAATTAATTATGATGTGTGGCACAGCTCTATCACCTGCCCATTGTTTTTAAAACGTACCACTGTATTTTTCGATCAGATGAGCATTATAGGAACTGAAACATTTTTTGTGATGGCGACTGATTTCAGGGTCTCAGGCAGGAGAACAGAGGAGATGAGGAGACTGAAATTAGTGGAATGAGATGAGCCCAGTGGTTGCCACAGACATTGAGTTTCACACCTCTGTATGTAGTGTCTCTCAAGACAAAGTTTGCACGACCCTACTGTAGTCTAAAATTGTTTCTTGAATAAAAAAAATAAATAAGTAACACTTCGGGATCCCAATATTATGTTATTGATGTTGAGTTATTTTATGAGCTCCAAACTGGGGGCCACATTCTCAGGTAATGCTCTATCTGGAAGAAGGCATATTTAGCATTCAATGACAAAAAATATAAAGGGCAAACCCACATTTATAAATGTATTATAATTGTCTGGTAAATAGCTGTGAATATTAGTTTCGTTTGAGTTTTTGAGGAATGTCTTAAAACACATTGTTCTCCTCTGAGACACTGCATATGTATGTAGCAGATAAACGAGCCCCCTCAAGAGGAGTTTGACGCACATAAATGCATCCAAACAACCTGTGCAATTTACTTTTAGGGAAAACACACCTTACTTTATACACTACAGCCTAAGCAATTACCATGCAACTAAAACAACACCTCCTAAACAAGAAAACGATTGCAACAGTGTACATTATAACCTTCCCTGAAGGGACACTGTTTTTGTGTGTGCATACTTTAAGCTGTGTCTCAGGAGTCTCCTGCTTCTACAATAAAGCTGGAGAGAAACATGCTATCATAACCAAGAGGAATGAAAATTACGAGAATAAAACCCTGTTTGGAAGACAGAAAAAAAACACACTGTAATTTCCCCTTTAAGAGTCTACACTGTATTAGGCTTCTGGGTATAAATCTAATTTGTTGCAAGAAATACCCAAGGTGGCAATGTTGCATTTTGCAGGAAAACAAGCTAATATTTGCATCTCTCATTTGGTAGTGACATTATCGAAATATGTAAATAAGTAGGTTTAGTTTTTCTGTAAGGCTTCTTCTGAAGTCTCCTCTTGTTTTTCTTTTTCACCAGCAACAATCTAACATATAGTTTGTCGATTTCATGTAGCTTTTAATGTGTTTTTGATGATGTGAGTGAGATAAAGTTGCAATGGGATGGTTGAATTAAATGCTTCAAGTTGAAATATAGGGCTGCAGTTGGTAGCACCGTTGCCTCGCAGCAAGAAGGTTGCCGGTTCGCGTCCCGGTGGGGGCACCGGAATCTTTCTGCGTGGAGTTTCCATGTTCTCCCCGTGCAGCGTGGGTTCTCTCTGGGTTCTCCGGCTTCCTTCCACACAGTCCAAAAACATGTTGAGGTTAATTGGTGATTCTAAATTGTCCGTAGGTGTGAATGTGAGTGTGCTTGGTTGTCTGTCTCTAAGTGTAGCCCTGTGATAGACTGGTGACCTGTCCAGGGTGTCCCCTGCCTTCGCCCTAAGTCGGCTGGGATAGACTCCAGCCCCCTCCACGACCCTAGTGAGGATTAAGCGGTGTATAGATAATGGATGGATGGGAAGTTGAAATATAGACCATCAAGTCCACACTCAACATCTGTATCTATTCAGAAAAAAATGCAGTCCAGCACTGAGAAGCTCATGCATCTCTCTAGACCACATCCTAGAAACATCCTAGAAAGAGGTAGATCCAAGTAGATTTGTTTCACGATACTGAAAAACATTCAAAAGGGTGAAGAAATACACCTCAATTCCGATCAGTTTGTGCTCCATCCCGTCTTTTGTGTTCGCTTTCAAGTCTGAAGCTCACAGTCACAGAACTTTCTAGAAAACTCCAAAGCGCTGCTCCTGTGTTCTATCAAGCTGTCCATAGAGCCGCCAAAGCACCGAGGAGCGCTGAACTGTGCCAGCTCAGGTTAAAACCTTGGAGACTGGAGCTGCAAACAACAAATCTAAACCGCAGCAAGGCCATGAACCACAGAGGGAGATGTTGGAGGCGGAGGTAACAAGATCCTTTATTTAGTGTGTGCATCCAGCTGAACCATGCACTGTCAAAAAACACTGAAGTAACATCAAAAAGGTGTCCATAGAAAAAACAATAAAGCAGTGATAAATATGCACGAATACTTTTAAAATAATAATATTGCTATACTAAAATGCTGAACTAAACACAACTGTCAAGTTTAAAGTGAGACTATATGAAAAGAATTGCGTTTCTTTGTAGGATCTACACATTATTGTAGTTTAAACACATAAAAAAGTACATATAAAACAGGACAATGGTGCATGACATTGCTGAAATAATGTTTTTTGTTGAGTTCTTTTGTACAAACAAAAAGGTTTTAAAGCAGGTGATGTGTGTGTTCAAAATTGAGTAAGCTTGTATTTAACATTCTAGCCCGGTAGTGACACTATATTTGGTTACTATAAATAAAATTACTTTAAAATGTCTTTTTAAAGCCTCCTTGACAAAAAAACTCATAAGAATGATGAGCCAAGGGATCTTAGAACATTTGATTGCTGCATTGAAGTGATTCTCAAAACCTGTATTGTCCCATTTACACACACCACCCTCTTCATTTAATACAACGATAAAATCTAATGCAATCCAACATCTCTGCCACAAATTCCACTTTTATTAAGCTTCTGCGTTTTTTGTTTGTGTTGATGTTGTCAAAAGGGTGCTAATTCTACTTTATGATTATTACTAAGGTCTCAGTAAGTAGTGGTACACTGGTCTGCACAGCAATTAAAAGTGTTCCTAATAAAAGATTAGTAGCACTTTAAAACACTCTGTTGATCTGTTGTATGTCATCAGGACCACTGATAACAACATGTAAGACCTGAAGGAGTGTTAAAAATGATTTTGAAATAGATAAAGTCTAAACAATTACCATTAAGATATGATTAAAAAAATATATGATTCAAACATTTACTTACTACATTCTGGTGATACAAATAGTAAATAGCTTATTAGAATCAAAATTAGGGAAGAAACGAAACAGTCATGGGAAACAGACCCAGATGATTTTGGTAACAAAAGTGTACCAAACTTCGAGTACACACTTTTTCATTGGAAAACCAGAATGCTTGAAGTTATCTTTGTACCAGGATGTTTTTGAAATTGTCAACACTTTTTTCTAATCAGACCAACTGTCGCTCGGATCTGATTGGAAAAAAAGAACATATTTTTGGTCCAGTCTGTCTCTCTCAAATCTAAAAATTTTAGATGTACTAAGATTTTCACAGAATTGTTATTGCATTCAATAGATGGAATATCAGGGGGTGGTGAAATTCTTCAAAGAGCCTCTGTATTCATTCATTCTTTCATTCATTATCAATACGCCGCTTAATCATTCGTCCCGGTGAGGACACCCTGGATCTTTCTATGTGGAGTTTGCATGTTCTCCTCGTGCAGCGTGGGTTCTCTCCGGGTTCTCCGGCTTCCTCCCACACAGTCCAAAAACATGCTGAGGTTAATTGGTGATTCTAAATTGTCTGTAGGTGTGAATGTGAGTGTGCTTGGTTGTCTGTCTCTAAGTGTAGCCCTGTGGCAGACTGGTGACCTGTCCAGGGTGTCCCCTGCCTTATAGACAATGGATGGATGGATCTTGACTAGTTCTCAGAGCATCTTTTGCAGGATAATATTGGAAAACATAGCATATTCATTTTTGTTGTTGTTGTTGTTTTTTTGCTACTATGCCTCTATGAAGATACCGCTGTTGGCATTAAGGAGTGGTGCTGTTGTGAGGCCTGTGTTTGGTCTGAAACAATGATTATGTAAATGGCACATGTCAAAATAAAGGCCCAACAGGGAGCTCCACACACGACTTTATTTAGTGCAAAAGTAACAGCCACATAAATACCAGGATCTTAGGTTTCCCTACAGAAGACTGCATTGTAATGGGATGATTGATGTCATTCACTGGACCTGTCAGTGGTTGTAATGTTGTAGCTTGTTTAAGGTTAGTCAAAGAGGTCTAAAAAGGCCTGAACATTTCCCTCCTCCAAACCTGCTCATATAGTAATATCTGTTTGATAGTCAACAGTCTAACTAACCTCAGTATTTCATGTTACATTTAAAAACATACATTCCCAGATTGTTTTGGACAATCCTGCTGTTCTTTAAGACAGTTTATACTGCGTATAAATCAAAACATTGTACACAACAGCATCCCCGCCTTCATTTCTGCATCCGTTACCCATCTGAGCTGGCTTTAACTCTGGAGTTTCTGGAGAAGTGTGTTTTTTTTTGTGTTTTTTTGGTTGGTTGGCTTTATCCAACATTTTCACTTTTTTGAAATAAAACAAACCTAGTGTAGGTGCTGCAGTGACTTGGAGGTCAGAGGACTTGTCATTTTTTACCTTTTTGACTACTTGTAAGTAACTTTGAAGTAATAGCTTGAATGAAAAACTGATGATGTGGAGTTTTGTGTAGTTAATGAAGCCATTTCATTATTAATATAGTTGTCTGTTTTTCTTCTATTTCCCGAGGTGGTTTTTCTCCTTTTAACTCCGAGAAGGGCACTGAAGTGGAGAAGACAGATTTATGGCATGTGATGATGTGCCCCACTCACAGTTTGAAGGTTTGCTTCAGCTCATTATACGCTTAGTTCTTTGAGCTTAAGAAGCAAGTAAAAGTTTCAGACGAAACTGTTACCGAGTTTGTATGCAATTACTGAGTTTTATTGCTCATGTATTTTCTCATTTGCATGTCTGTTTCTCAATTTGAAGTGCTTGTTTGAAGATGGTGGTACATTTGTTCTGTTTATTCTAATGGGAACTGCAGTAATCCTTACAGGGTGTGAAATTCTTACATTACATTACAAAAAAAACAACCCCTAATTTTTCTTTGGCATTTTTAGGAGGAAAGCCTTTTTGCCATTTTTTGCATTTTCTTTCTTTTATTGTGATCATATATCTGTCTCATGCTCCTCTAAGTTTGTACAGTACACTTTCCGGACATGTATGTATAAATCTGGAGTTAATATGTTCTTGGAAGGGCAAGATACTATTGGATTTTTAAAAAAAAAATCTTTCAGGACTCTAAATATATCTAGCCTTGCTTTTCAATTTTCATATGCTTAATCTGTGTACACTGGGTTACCCCTGTTTTTGCATCTTTGGTAAAAGTCCAACATCTAGTCAGTGCAGATTGGATACAATTGTCTTGGACAGAAGTCTTTAATTTGCTTGTGATGTGCAGAGACAGTTTCTAATTAATAATGTTTTCTTACTGTATTGAGTATAAAGTCAAAAGAAAACGTAAACGTTGAGAATCCCCATGTCATTCTGAACATCTTCTCAGGCGAAATGAAGTTCAACAGCTGATTATTCGTGAGCTGCACAAACAAGAATCAATCAGGATTTTGAGCAGGAATGAGGCTGAATGATTAGTTGTTTAGCTGAAAATGGAAAGTGCAAATAGCAGAATCAGTCATGCGTAAATTGCATCAATGTTGAAAGCCCTCAACAGCACACAAACATGATTAAAATGTGAATGAAAAGTGATCACTAGATTCACAAAGTCTGTTAGCAGTAGGTAACATTTGCTACAACATACATTTTTAATCAATCAACGGTAATTGTTGGAATTCCTAGAAAAGTAAAATCCAGTTATAATACTTTAAATTATGGTAATACGTGTAATTTATCTTGTGTTTACTGGTTGGAAAGTGTTCAGATCACAGCATAACACCCAGAAACATTGAGGCCATATTTTCATGGTGCTCCTCTCAAGTGTCAGAGAAAAAGGCATCTAAAAAAAGGCACATTTTCTTGATTTGCTGAAATGTGTCACTGTCGCAGAGAGTTCAAAGCCTTGGTAACTATTAATCCATCACAGGCTTGGCTCCCCGGCCCCTCCGCTCTGACCTTGGGCAACAAACAGCATTACCGATGTATTACAGGAGCAGAGACTGAATAATTACATGGAGGAGTTGAGGGAATTTGACACACAGCACGACGGGCTGGATGCTGCCAGCACAGATGGGTATAAATACTGTATGTCACTGGAAACTTAAAACGCCTACAAATTTGATTCTGTGTGGGGTGGAATCCGTGTGGGTAGTCATTATGACCAAGGCTTGTGTTCCACAAATATTACACCGTAGTTAGCTTGAGCACGTTATAATTACAGCTAACCACATGTTCAGGGTTTTGTATTTGTACTTTCCTTCTCTGAAATTTCAACTACCCTCACTTTTCTTTGCAAGTAACAGTTTGCAACTAACAGTAATTAAGCACAACTAAAGAGTGAGTCACTTTTTTTGCTTGTTTTGGTCAAAACAAACAGAAAAATGTTTTATTCTAACAAAAGCTGTGACATACGCACACTTTACTTCTGTACACTGTTTATAATCTGTGATAGCTCTGATTATTATTTACTTCTGAACTGCTTCTGAAAAGTGACATTACAGAACTTTTCTGGACTAAGTGCAAATAAGTTTAGTTCATTTTGCCCAGAAATATAATGTAGCCATGTCTGTATACAGAGAGCCATCACCTCAGGCTCCAGAGAGAGGGGAAGTAAGATCCAGAGAGACCTTAAAGGCCATAATAGGCCAAAAAAAAAAAACAACAAAAAAGGTAAAAACAACAAGAAAAAAAAAATCACTCTACAACCTGGTCCTCATAGCACTGCCCTTATTACAACAGTCAGCATTTGGTTGGACCAAAGTTTGTACAATGCTGACGTTAGCACTTATTTCAGCACCTGCTGAGTCATCAACACCTCCTGCACACCTAATCCTGCATTTGTCCACCATTAGCGGGGGTGTCTAGTTAATGTCTCTTGGTGTCTTGATGTCTCTGGATAACAGCGATAGCAAATGAGAGCAACTGGTTGCCCTATCTGTTACTTCAACAATCCATACTAGTGCTGAGAGGTTTGCCGAGATCCTGGAACTCCGCTGATTATTTCCAGTGCTAGTACAATGCCCATTAGAAACGTGGCTGTTTAGAATCAACTGATTGATGCTTGGTATTATATACATAGCTATAATTTAAAAAAAGAAAAAACACAAAACAATAAAAAAACAGAACAAAGTGAAGTTGAATAGTAGAACACACATTCACAATGCTACTGTTTTTTTGTTTGTTTTTTTTAAACTACAGCTATAAGGACACACTTCCTGAATGAAGCAGAATATGTTTGTGAGCACAAACAAAACTGCTAAATAATGAAAAAAAAACTGTTCCTGTTTCCAGTCAACTACTTCGACAGCTCACACTTGACAGGTGTACTTCTGGAGGGCCCAATGAGGTACAGTGTCAAGTTTTGAAGTTGTTTGAATGAGGGGCTTGTCAGATTTTGGTTAAAAGTTGTTTTCAGGTATTTGGTAGTTGTAAACAGGTATTTATGGGTCTACAATATTGAATGGTATCAGTGGTGAATTCAGAAGTAGTAAGTAACTGCTATTTTCAGATAAAGTTGTCACACCCAAGTTAGTTTGTAGTCTTGCTCAGTGGATGTAAACTGCTGGTAAAAGCTTGTTATTGGCCACTTGGTTTAGGCACCAGTCCCCTCCACTTCTGCTATCTGCGTGTTACTGTTTTCAGGAAACGACAACAAACACCTCCAGCCAGCAATCTACCAAACTGAATTTTATCATTTTTGCTGAGCTCTGCTAGTTTTTTGCAGTGGAAGTAACAGAACGATAATGAAGTCCAACCGGACCATTATGTCTTGCAGAATGAGTTGGCTAAACAAGACTAGTGAGTTTGTAGCACAATATATAATAGTTGTAATACTTTTATCTATATGGCTGATAAGTTCATTTGATAACGTAAAAGTCGACTAGGTGGGTGAAAGCAAGAGAGTGTTTGTCAGGTACAGACTTTAGACTTTAAGCTTGTGACTATTTTCCGGTGGCACCTACTAGTGCAGACTCAGCTCATATCAAACTGATTCTGATATTAAGTTCTGGCCAACACTACTCCATACATTACTATGTAGCTGATTTTATGCACAGTGTGTGTTTAGATCAAGTACATAGCAACAGTGTTAAAGCCTCAGCTGGTTAACAGTGTGATTCTTAAAAAGAGGAGTCTTAATACACTGTCTTTAGTGCCCACCCACACAGGCATTGCACCAAACACATCCAAACGGGATTAGTACACAATTTAGTTCTATCCCTTCATAAATGCAGTTCCTCACTTTTACACAACATGCTCATATTACAAAAGGTTGTTGTGGTTGTGTATGACTTCTCTTCCCTTGTTTACTATGCAATTTTAGTTCTGTTCATTTCAAACAGCCTTCACAATACACTGACAATAATGGGCTGTTAAGCTCACAATAAGGCTTACGCTTGGTTTATTCCTTTTGTCAAACCAGTTCCATTAGCAGCACACCAGGTGTGTGCTGATGAGCGAGGAAACATTCAGTCCCAGCATTCCTGCATACATATTGATGTGACCTTCTTTTCTGCATGTAGAAGGAAAGAGCAGCAGCAGCATCTATTGAGGCTGCAGTTCGGTCTGCCTGATGATGAAATTAAACTGTATTCTTCAGCTCCGCCTGCAACAGCCTGCTCCTACAGCTGCGCCCCCATGTCTGAACAAATGAACCAAACAAACTCACCTTGATTTACATATATATTTATTTATGGTTATTTGTGACTTCTTCTGATATCTGCTCCCGTGATCCTGCAGCTTTACCAAGTTTAGAGAAGGTCGCAAAAAAACAAACATTAAAATTCATAGTCATAAAATAAAGAAATAAAAATAAAAAATGTGTATGGCGCTCTGGATTTTGCCTTTAAATGTCAGCAAGGCAGACTTGATATCAGTCATTGTGACATTTTTTTCATGCATAGTCTTGCAGAAAAATATGGCCTCTCCTGAATATGGATGATGATTTTACTCATACATGCATGTACATACATATACATGCAAAGGCCTTGATGCTCTGCAGATGTTTTAGCATAATGCAGTTTTCTGACCTGCCAAAATCAATATTAAAAATTGTCAATTTGTGTTCAACTTTGCTGTGAAAAACACAATTATTCGGTTTTTGTATTCGCTGGACCCAAAACCAGGCTGGAGTAAAAGTTAAGAGGTTTTTTGGGGCCCAGAGAAATAGGTAAGGGAGGAGGCTATCTAACTGACTGGCTGGCAGAGAGAAGCAATGCCTTACATGTGAACTTGAGGAGATGTGGGCTTGAGCAGAGGACGGATCCTTCTTTGGAGGATTGGCATGGACAGGCAGTGAGCACAAGTGACCCCAACACAGAACGTCGTAATTCTAAGTGTCCAGAGGGGCATTTTTACACATGAGGCATCACACCGTTTCCAACATTGGACACTTGATGCTCATTAACAGCAATGAACACAGGATTCACCCCCATACGGCTGTTCAAACATTGTCTGCATCTGATTGAAAACGCCTCACTTGGAGCCTGCATGTTCTAGATTTCAAACTGGAGTTCATGGTGTCTCGCTCTGAAATTTTTTTCTTTTATCATAAAAATAGTCTGGTAAAAAGTGTTTCTTAAAACATTTGAGGTGACAGTTAAGTTGCTGAATTTCTCCTCATTTTAGATTAATGGCCTTTCGTTCAAAAGTTTTACTAAAGTTTTGCAAGGCGTTGGATATGGGGGTATAACTGTAGCATAACTATTTGTATATGTGTATGGAGAGTTGTGTGTCTGTGTCTCAATCTGTGTGTCCGTAGTGAAATTTGTAAGTGTGTCAAAGATTTTGTCAATGCATACAAAGGTTTTGTAAATGCAAAAAAGGTTTTGTCAATGCATCTAAGTATTGTACCTGGAGGAAAGGTAAACACTTATTTCAAAAGTTTAAATTAAAGTAAAACTCTTTGCAGAAATGTACCATCCAGCCTTATACTTTTCCTGCTTTTGAGACTTTAAACCATAAAAAACTTTCGAGAAACCTTCCAACCTTCCTTCTGAAGTACAGCAGTTGTTCACATTAAACTGTCCTCAGAGCTGTGGAAGCCTTGAGGAGCACTGAACTGTGCCAAGTCAGGTTAAAACCCTCGAGACTGAGCTGAAAACAACAAATCACACCACAGCAAGGCCGTGGTCTAGTGGGAGACAGTGGAGGCAGACCTAACAGACTCTTTTATTTTGAACACTGATTTAACTATCTGCAATATCTGGCTCAAGGTTTCATTAAATAGTTAGACAGTTTTGGTGGGTTAAATGTTGGGTAAAGGGTCTTGGGTGAGGAAACCATCATAGTTACTGAGAAGAAAGAAAGTCAAGGCTGGGTAGTTGAAAATCCAACAACTCATTACTGTAACATTGCTGCCAAAACACAAGTGCTTTATAAAATTGTTGCCAAAGAAATGTGATTTAGGAGGATTAGATCAGCCTTTGGAAGAGTGCAGTAAAACTCAATGGGATAAAGATTTAGCTATAAAAACGTCTAACATTTAAGAGTAACAGTTTTTCCACCATGCTTCAAGTTGCTGTAGCCTCCTCTGTCTTAATTGCTGCAGTTATTGCCGAAAACGTGTTGCTGCTTCTGTGCCGGTGCAGAAGTAATGTCAGAGACACCAGATGTACAATTTTGGTACAATGATGCTGATTGACTTAACATGAAGAACCTGGCAGATGGTTTATACATCCAAATGCACCAATTATTTTGAATGTAGATAAAGTTTTATCATAGTTTATAGCTCTGCGTTTCAATTACTCTCAAACACCTCCACATCACTGAATAAATAATGTGTCTATCCGATGATATGTTGATATCTTATCACTAGAACAAACACAATGGAGCTTTGTAATTATGTTTGTTTCACATTTGTACATAGACTACTGAAACAATCGGGTGATTAACATTGTGAACATTATGACTCGTTTGTCTGGTTTGCCACCTCTGCAAGTAGGTCACTGTATGTCAACACCTCAGTGACTATGATAATGGAAGTTATTTCTATCAGACACATGTTTTCCCAGTTTCTTTGCCATACAGTATCCAGCCATGATGGTTTTACTGTTACCAGATTCCAGACAATCTTCCCTACACAATTATGAAAAGATTTCTTTTCTGCTCACATTTTCAGATATGTTTAAAAAACTACAGAATATCTAATATTTTTTCCTTGATATAAAGATTATGTCAAAAAAAATCTGCAAATGTTATATCAAATGATTAAAGATCTGGTTAGCCTAGATTATAAAAACAAAGTGCAACATGTACGACTAGCCCCTATAATGGCCAAGATAAGAGCTTAAAAGCAAATGGAGTGAAACCATCCTGAATACAGCCGAGGACTGAGGGTTAACCAGCTTTGTGAATGTAACAAACATTCACATTTGAAAGTCTCACACTCCAGCTTCAACATGAGTTGCTTTTGGCCATGATCATTCACCTGTGTCGGTTTTCAGAGAGACATGCACTGCAAATGCATATTCTAGTATTCACTTAAAAACATTTACTGAAACTAAAATAACTCACTGTCACACATATTGCCAGTCGGTTTGGAAAGTTTTCACATTATTATTCCATTTGCCATCACAACTTCCTGTCTCCTCTTGCCTCTAAACAGCTTTAGAGGTTGTTTTTCACTCTTGGTCAACCGAACGCATCCCGCTTGCTTAAGTTTTGTGATGAACAGCTTTCAGACACAATGTTAACATCTCCCAGACTTTATGATAGTAAGGGTAGTCTTTATGACCTTTTTATGTATCACAAGCTCACCTTGGGCAGCACCTTTCACACATGCACTGTATGTTGCTACACCACATCTACCCTCCTTCATCTGTCAAGATGGTTGGAGGCTGAAGAGGTGAGACTGAGGTCCTGCTGACGCCCTGAGAGACGAGCTGAAATGGTGAGCGGTCTGAGGGATGAACTCTGTCTGTTTGCATGCAGATTATCAATAAAACATGAGGTGTTTGGGGACTCTGTGTCCGCCAGCTCACTTTTATTTATGGAGCTTCTTCTGCATAATGCTGCTGAAGATGTAATCAGTGGAGCAGCAAAGCCCAGTGATCTATGTCTATACTCTTATCGGATCACTGAGGGGTTGAACGCTGGCTATGCAGGGACGAAATGTACCAATGTTCCTAATTAATAGTGGACATTGTGTAGATGTTCCTGGGTCAAACACCAACCTCAGCCCTTCCCCTTCTTTCACATCCGTATCTGCCATGGCGATAGAAGACAAACATGATGTTGAAAAATGTTTAAGAAATATTAATTTGTTATCAAACTTTGAATCCCCAAGGTAGCTTTTGTGGTGACAATTGATATGTATCAGGAGGAATAATAAATCATCTTGTGGAGGCAGAGAAGACTCTGGAAGCTGGGTTATCTTGACACTGTGCCCCTTCCCTCCAGGGTGCCCCGCTGATACAATTTACCACTGTTACTTCTACATCCCAAATTTTAAAAAGGCTCTAGCAAGTAGCATTGGCAAAAACAAACTTTTTTGAGTAGTGTGAACTTTGACTTTGTTAGTAATACTTGATGACTGTATTGAGTTTTGTCCCTTTAGCTGTTAGAAATGGCCTCAACATCTGAAAAGTGGAACTTTAACTTG
The DNA here is from genome assembly GCF_000690725.1 of Stegastes partitus. NCBI lineage: Eukaryota > Metazoa > Chordata > Actinopteri > Pomacentridae > Stegastes > Stegastes partitus. Next base: position 192,854 of record NW_007578157.1, on the reverse strand, counting down.
ATAAGAAAGGACTGAACATTGGATTCACCAAGTTGACAAAAAATACCCTTCACATGGCACTTCTATTCACATTTAACATTAT
>NW_007578157.1:181655-190808 GCF_000690725.1 Stegastes partitus | reverse complement strand
TGAGGAGACAGGCGGCAGAGTTTTGAATAAGCTTAAGTTTTTTGAGGAGTTTGGAGGGTACACCATAGAGGAGGCTATTGCAGTAGTCCAGTCTGAAGGTGATGAAGTCATGGGTGAGTGTTTCAGGTGGAGGGAGGGAGAGAGATGGTCGGAGACAGTCGATATTTTTCAGATGGAGAAAGGCTGAAGAAAAGACGGTATGCACAATGATGTCACATTTGTTACAACTAAACAACTAGAAATGGCCTAAATATCACAACAGGCAATAAAGAAAAACACTAAGCTCTGCATATAACCATAATTATATCTACCGGTGCATCAACAGCACTTCCTCTGTTTGTCACTCATGTTAGACCCGCTTGCTTAATCGTGTTTTTAAACTTGACAGTGTTTTGTCACTATAAAAAGCCACATTGCTATTCCAGATCAATTTTCCAGAACAATTATGATGGATACAAACTGACAACAGAGGTCTGCGGTGTCGTTTATAATCAGGCGGGTGGTGATGTGGTTTCTGCCTGTAGTGCTGCAGTCTCATCAGATCACTAATCAGGGAGAATGCTGTTGGTAATTATCCATCCCACCTCCACAGTGCAGCAGGAAACAGCAGCAGAGAGTCAGCGCACTCTCCACCCGCCTCTTCTCTTTCCACTGATTGCTGCCGTTTCATCTGCACGGAGAAGCATTAATCAACTCTCTTCATTCAGGTGAGAGCACGTTTATTCATAACACTTGACACCAACCTTGAGTGAGCAGCGTGTTAAATTCAATTATCATTTCAGTGAGCCATGGAATGCATTTGCCCACATGTTACATTACAGAACATGACCAGAAATCCTATAGGTATTTAGGTATTGTTGAATCATGCAAGCACACAGTGAAACAATATGATCATTCAGAAATGACAGCGGAGGCAGAAGATGCTCTGAGGGGCTGTAAAATAATCTGTCACAGGCACATTGATTGAAAAGTGAAACCCTCAGGACTTTTGGATGCTTTGCAGCGTCCTGCTACAGTGAAATACAATGAAAGAACACTGAACAACAACAACAACAACAAAAACTGCATCCAAGAAACAAAAGCAAGCAGTTACATCTAATGAGTAGACAACAGTAATCCAAAAATGTCAAGCAGACATAGAAAGAGGTTTAATTTGGAGATGGATTGTCAACAGTCTTGGAGAGTGTCACAACAGCAGATTAAGAATTCCTCAATTATGAACATTCAACCCATTATAAAGTATTTTCTTCTTCATAGAAAGCAATTAAAATGAACAATAATTTACTAAAATGAATGAAAATGTGACATTTGTTATCATTTTTTAGGAATATTTTGTCAGTACAGTGTCATCAGTTCTTTGTCATAGTTTATTTTCAAAGTTTCTTTGTCTTTGAAATAATTCAGCTTTGTGTGTCTGTAAAGGCAATACCAGGGTGCAGGAATTCTCCACTGGATGTCTTTGCTTTTTCTGCTCGCTGCCCAGAGAGCTGCTAATGAGAGGCTTGAATTACTCCCACTGGGCAAATGAAATACCTGGAGATCACCTGCTGCATTCTGCAACATCAGATGAGCTCCAGAGGGAGAGCTGCTCCTGTGCATACAGGCAGGGAGGAGATTTAGTGGGTATCAAGTAAGCCTATATGTTTTTCACACAGCAAAACATTAGACTGCTGTGGGAAAACAAAGAGACTTCTTCCCACCAACAAATCTACAATCTGCTGCCCAAACAGGTGTGCTAATCACCTGGTGTGTAAATTTCTTTGCAGTTTACATTGAACTGCTGGGTGTTGTCAAGGTGTGTCCTTTACCAGCTGCGATCAGCATAGCTGGTAATATTTTCACCTTCTGAGTCTGTCTGTGTACATATGTATCCTGGCAAAATGTGGTCCTGGAGACACCTACCGTAGCAGAAACTACTGGGAAGTATCCTGGTAGGTGTGTATATGTCTGTGTGTCTATAGATAGCACCACACTCTTGCAAAATGTAGTCGCAAAACTTTACAGGTGTGTAGCTGAGGTCTAAATGAAAGGATGAATTTGAAGATGGGTGTGGTTCCCAATTTTCTGACCCATTTGTCCTCAGTAGTAGGATACTTATTGACCTGAAAGTTGGCCATTGTGGATGGTGTGAGCCCATTGCAAGATGGTCTCTGATATACACATAGTATAGTCTACCTCTGGATTTTTGTATGACCCGTACAACCCAACATCCATTAATGATGGTGGCATGAAGGTGGTGATTCTGACTGCCAGGCCTCCTGGTGGATAGCAAACTTTTAAATTATTACACAGTCCAACACAATAAATCAGACAATTCTCTTTTGCATTCATCGAGCTCAACCGCACTGGTGTCTTTCTCCCAAGTGTGTCAAAGTGACTGATAGGTAGAAAACTGGACTGATCCTCCAGTTTCTTGCTGCAAATGGTCTCCTTTACTAAACTGCAAAACATAAAGGATCATAACAAAATTGGTGGACTCAACTCTGTGACTCAGGTGAAACCCAGACAATCCTGTGTCACATGTTTTAAACAGTCAGGGATCCATCAGACAGTATTTAAAAACCCCATCTTCTCATTTCTGAAGGGCTCTAATTATTCACCCCACGCTGCGTCTCCTGCAGTCACACGATGAGATTTTAGCACTTGCTCTATTAACCTCATGCAGACAATAAGACACAAGTTTTTCAGGCATTTCTGCTTTATTAAAATCAAACAGATGCAGGACTCTCTTGAGATGCTGCAGATAGTGAGTCTGGAGTGATGAACTGAAACTAAAGATTGAAATGAAAGCTGTTTCCAAAAGCAGCAGAAGGTAGCAGCCTGTCCAGAGATAGCTGTTAGAATTTGTTACATTTGTTTTACTTGTCTTCAACTCGCTGTAAATTAACCTTAATATAAAGTTTGTGGGAGGTAGTGTGACCATGCTGTGTGCCATTCACTGATGTAATGTTATACACGAGTGAAAACTGGAGGAGATTAGATGTATTACAGATTTCCATCAGTGGCCAGGGTTGCCCCGGGAGCTTGCATGGAACAGATAAAATAAGAATTGTAAAAAGAAATGTATTTATTTATAGTTAGTTATTATTTGGTGTCAAGAACTCACTTAGAATGGAACAGGTGGACACAAAAGCACAGGTTCAGGCAGAAAAGCATGTTTATTACCAGGTACAGTTTGGTACACAGGTGATCGATCAGACGGGTAAAGGTTTCCAAAAACGAGAGGCAAAAAGGCAAGGTCGAAGGCAGAAACGAGGTCGTACACAAAACAGACTGTGACTATGACTATGAAACCCTGGGACGAGGACCGTGAAGTACAACGAACTGGCAATGAGACTGTGAGACACACAGGGTAGTATACATGAGGTAATGAGGGCGGATGGGAAACAGGTGAGGAGAACAATCAGGGAGTAGGTGTGACGAGACGTGGGAAGGGCGTGAGGGAAGTGATACTGAAACAGAGACAACAGGTCAGTGATTACAAAATAAAACAGGAAAGACAAGACATAGAATGAGCAAACATAAAACAGAAACTTGACGGATATAACAGTTTGGCAGATTTGAAACAGGACAGCTGCACTTACAAAGACCATCAGCAAAACATCTGATGTGTGACAAATGTATACTGTTGCATTGTCTGAGTCGTCATATTACCCAATTAAATGCTGGAAACTACAGAAGGCTTTTGAGGTTTTAATGAAAGCAATTGTGAAAAAAAGGAGAAATAGAGGAGATACTGTAAAGAGGAGTTAGACCAAAGTCATTATGAAAACAAATGAATACAGGAACAAACTGGTAAAGACCAACTGTCCAATTAGAGTAGGATATAGTCCCACAGGGCTATTAGAAAAGAGAAGATAAATTACGTCGATATTTGATTTCCATCCAAACATAGCTAATGTTTTGACTGTATTTCAAGACAACTGGCAAAGAAAAATGTTATTTAATGTGCTTTTCCATGTATTGCCTTTACATAAAACCTCAAGTGAGATAAACAGGTGGTGCTGCAAATATTTCAGTTCCTCTGCCATTAATCCAGAGCAAAACAGGTCCAATTAGATGGCATTAAAGAACACAAAACATGATGGAAATATCGTATTCACCCTTGTTTTGTGCAACAATTGAATCATTAGTCCACACAGATCAGATGGTTTTGTTGAGCTTCATGTACATCATTCTCTGCAGCTTTTGCCATAGTGCATGGAAACATAGAAAATCAAGAAGGTTTCTGGACACCATATGTTATAGTGACTGGTACGTAGGATTATAATTAAGTGAATAACAGGCAGTGGTGATTCTTCTTTTTCTTTCCAGGTAATCACTTTAAGTTTTTAGGCTATCCCGCTATCCTCAACCCCCCTCATCCCCACTCTCACCCCAAGTGGTGAACGCAGACAGTCGCCCTTCCTAAGCCTGCTTTTTTTTTTTTCCTTCCCGTGAAAGTTTTTCTTCTTTTGGTTTCTGTTCCTTTGGTAATGTTGCCGACTGTTGCTCACAGGGAATCCAAAAGAAACTTTGGCGTGTTGGGTTCTGTGTTTAAAATGTGTATGGTCTTCCCCTTATTATGTTAAGTGCTATGACATGACATACGAGGTGTGTCAGAAAAGTTCCAGGACTGGTGTCACACAAGATATATTTCAAATCCAAATTACAAATTGTGAGTTTTCCCCTTCAGACAATCAACCAGCATGTCTACAAAGAGATCCTGCGGTGTTTGCTTCGTTCAGTGCGGAAGAAGAGGCGAGAGTTGTGGCAGGACAAGTCGTGGCTGCTTCACCATGACAACGCGCCTGCTCACAATGCCCTGAGCATCCCACAGTTCCTGGCTGAGAAGAACATCGCCGTGCTGGAGCAGCCTCCCTACTCACCCCACCTGGCTCTTTTTCCTCTTCCTCAAGCTCAAGGGGGTCNGTGCTCACATGAGTTGATCTGTGTCTCTTTCACGCTCAGCGTGAAGCTGGTTTGAAAAATTGTCTGTTTTTGACTAATACTTTGCAGACTCTCTGCTAAAACCATAAAAACCAGGCTTGATCTCGTATTTCCCACTACCACCAAAACCTCTTTCTTACTTTACTGAAGTTGTCAATTTGAACTTTGTAATATATATTAACAAATTCTATTACCATTTTTAACATTTGCACAGAACAACTACAGCATGACTACTGTTCAGGAAAGATTGTGGTCACAGCAAATAAACTTTGCTTAAAGTCTCATTTAGGCTAAGCAACTACAACACATGCATAAGGTTTGGGAAAGGTCATGATTATGGTTAATAAAAAAGCTCAATCTGTGAGGAACACAAACTCACACGCCCATCCACAACGCCTCCCTTCATCTATACTTAATGCTTAACCCTAAAAAGAACACGCTGTCATCTGCTGGAAATGCTAAGTTATACAGTCTAGAGTAACCTAATGTAGACATAATTCCTTGGCACATTGGACTGGACAGTTCCTTGGCACAACTGTTAGAAGCTGAAATTGTTTTTTTGATCATAACTGTAACTTAAACTGATCAGTCATTACATTCAACAACTGACAGGAGAAATGAATAACATTGATCATTTGATTACAGTGCAATAGTCAGATCTGGCATTAAGGTGATGTTACTTTGGAACTTATCACCCACCTAAATGTTGTTGCAGATCAAACACAACCAGTCATGGCAACTGCACTTCTCGCCTGCGGCAGTCTCCTTCATCAGGTACAATGTACTGCAAAAACAGCTCAGGAGTGACTTGAGGAACACAAAGCGCTGACCTGGTCTCAAAACTTTCTGGATCCCAATCCAGTTCAGCAGCTGTTGGCTGCACCAGAACAACCCCAATCCATTGACTCCTATCCGAAGAAGTCACCGCCAACAACCCTGTACCAGACACAACTAGAGGTCCTGTGCCTCAACAGGTCAGAGCTATTTTGTCAGCAGGAGAGAGACCTACACAATATTAGGCAGTGGTTTTAATGTTGTGGCTGAAACAGAATTTTAAAAGTTCCAGGACTGGTGTCACAAAAGATATATTTCAAATCCAAACTACAAACTACCAGTTTTCCCCTTCAGACGATCAACCAGCATGTCTAAAAAGAGATCCTGCGGCGTTTGCTTCATTCAGTGCGGAAGAAGAGGTGAGAATTGTGGCAGGACAGGTTGTGGCTGCTTCACCATGACAACGCGCCTGCTCACAATGCCCTGAGCATCTGACAGTTCCTGGCTGAGAAGAACATCGCCGTGCTGGAGCAACCTCCCTACTCACCCCATCTGGCTCTGTGGGATAGTTTCCTCTTCCCCAAGCTCAAGGGGGTCATCAAGGGGACCCGTTTAGAAGACGCGGACGACATCAAGATGGCTGTGATGACGGAGCTGTGATGATGCCAGAAGAATCCTTCCAGGGGTGCATGGCAGCGTGGCAGAGAAGGCTGGGGAAGTGTGTTGGACTCCAGGGGGATTACTTCAAAGGTGAAAACTTGTAGTTTTCAGTTTGGATTTGATATAGATCTTTTGTGACACCAGTCCTGAAACTTTTCTGACACACCCGTGTAGCTGGCCTTGGTGGCACAGATGACACATGCTATTGGGAGACATTCACTGTTGGTTTTGTGGAATGTGATGACAAGAAAATGACAGAAAATCATCTGCCGAATCCTGGAAAAGCAGTGAAAGAAATAATAATAATAATAATAATAATAATAATAATAATAATAATAATACATTTATTTTGTATAGAGCTTTTCAAGATACTCAAAGATGAAAACAGGAACAAAACAAATTGAATAAAAAGCTGATAAAAAAAAAAACAAGGTGTAGAAGGCAGGTAAAAATAACAATGTAAAACAGTTAAACATTAAAAGTCACCTTAAAAAGGTGAGTTTTTAAAAGGCACTTGAATGTGTGGAGGTCAGAGCAGTGTCGGATGGGAGATGGAAGCGAGTTCCAGAGGGTGGGAGCAGCAACAGAAAAGGCTCTCTCCCCCCAGGTTGGGTGCTTGGTCCTTGGTGGTGGGGCAAGGAGGTGAGCAGAGGAGGAACGGAGGCTGCGGGGAAGGGGTGTGGGGCTGGAGCAGGTCTGTGAGGTAGGAGGGCACCAGATGATGGAGGGCTTTGTGGGTGAGGAGGAGGATCTTGAACGTGATGCGTTGTTTGACAGGGAGCCAGTGGAGATGTTGGAGGACAGGGGTGATGTGATCGGATGAGGAGACAGGCGGCAGAGTTTTGAATAAGCTTAAGTTTTTTGAGGAGTTTGGAGGGTACACCATAGAGGAGGCTATTGCAGTAGTCCAGTCTGAAGGTGATGAAGTCATGGGTGAGTGTTTCAGGTGGAGGGAGGGAGAGAGATGGTCGGAGACAGTCGATATTTTTCAGATGGAGAAAGGCTGAAGAAAAGACGGTATGCACAATGATGTCACATTTGTTACAACTAAACAACTAGAAATGGCCTAAATATCACAACAGGCAATAAAGAAAAACACTAAGCTCTGCATATAACCATAATTATATCTACCGGTGCATCAACAGCACTTCCTCTGTTTGTCACTCATGTTAGACCCGCTTGCTTAATCGTGTTTTTAAACTTGACAGTGTTTTGTCACTATAAAAAGCCACATTGCTATTCCAGATCAATTTTCCAGAACAATTATGATGGATACAAACTGACAACAGAGGTCTGCGGTGTCATTTATAATCAGGCGGGTGGTGATGTGGTTTCTGCCTGTAGTGCTGCAGTCTCATCAGATCACTAATCAGGGAGAATGCTGTTGGTAATTATCCATCCCACCTCCACAGTGCAGCAGGAAACAGCAGCAGAGAGTCAGCGCACTCTCCACCCGCCTCTTCTCTTTCCACTGATTGCTGCCGTTTCATCTGCACGGAGAAGCATTAATCAACTCTCTTCATTCAGGTGAGAGCACGTTTATTCATAACACTTGACACCAACCTTGAGTGAGCAGCGTGTTAAATTCAATTATCATTTCAGTGAGCCATGGAATGCATTTGCCCACATGTTACATTACAGAACATGACCAGAAATCCTATAGGTATTTAGGTATTGTTGAATCATGCAAGCACACAGTGAAACAATATGATCATTCAGAAATGACAGCGGAGGCAGAAGATGCTCTGAGGGGCTGTAAAATAATCTGTCACAGGCACATTGATTGAAAAGTGAAACCCTCAGGACTTTTGGATGCTTTGCAGCGTCCTGCTACAGTGAAATACAATGAAAGAACACTGAACAACAACAACAACAACAAAAACTGCATCCAAGAAACAAAAGCAAGCAGTTACATCTAATGAGTAGACAACAGTAATCCAAAAATGTCAAGCAGACATAGAAAGAGGTTTAATTTGGAGATGGATTGTCAACAGTCTTGGAGAGTGTCACAACAGCAGATTAAGAATTCCTCAATTATGAACATTCAACCCATTATAAAGTATTTTCTTCTTCATAGAAAGCAATTAAAATGAACAATAATTTACTAAAATGAATGAAAATGTGACATTTGTTATCATTTTTTAGGAATATTTTGTCAGTACAGTGTCATCAGTTCTTTGTCATAGTTTATTTTCAAAGTTTCTTTGTCTTTGAAATAATTCAGCTTTGTGTGTCTGTAAAGGCAATACCAGGGTGCAGGAATTCTCCACTGGATGTCTTTGCTTTTTCTGCTCGCTGCCCAGAGAGCTGCTAATGAGAGGCTTGAATTACTCCCACTGGGCAAATGAAATACCTGGAGATCACCTGCTGCATTCTGCAACATCAGATGAGCTCCAGAGGGAGAGCTGCTCCTGTGCATACAGGCAGGGAGGAGATTTAGTGGGTATCAAGTAAGCCTATATGTTTTTCACACAGCAAAACATTAGACTGCTGTGGGAAAACAAAGAGACTTCTTCCCACCAACAAATCTACAATCTGCTGCCCAAACAGGTGTGCTAATCACCTGGTGTGTAAATTTCTTTGCAGTTTACATTGAACTGCTGGGTGTTGTCAAGGTGTGTCCTTTACCAGCTGCGATCAGCATAGCTGGTAATATTTTCACCTTCTGAGTCTGTCTGTGTACATATGTATCCTGGCAAAATGTGGTCCTGGAGACACCTACCGTAGCAGAAACTACTGGGAAGTATCCTGGTAGGTGTGTATATGTCTGTGTGTCTATAGATAGCACCA
>NW_007578157.1:167240-178745 GCF_000690725.1 Stegastes partitus | reverse complement strand
ACAGTTCCTGGCTGAGAAGAACATCGCCGTGCTGGAGCAGCCTCCCTACTCACCCCACCTGGCTCTTTTTCCTCTTCCTCAAGCTCAAGGGGGTCATGAAGGGGACCTGTTTTGAAGAGGTAAACAACATCAAGATGGCGGTGATGACGTAGCTGCAGAGGATCCTGGAAAATCCTTCCAGGAGTGCATGGCGGCGCAGCAGGGCAAATCTTGTAGTTTGTATTTGAAATATATCTTTAAAATTTCAAATATAAACTACAAGTTTTCCAACACACTTCCCCAGCCTTCGCTGCCACGCCGCCATGTACTCCTGGAAGGATTCTTCCAGGGTCCTCTTGATGACCTCCTTGAGCTTGGGGAACAGGAAAAAAATCCCTCGGAGCCAGGTGGGGTGAGCAGGGAGGTTGCTCCAGCACGGAGATGTTCTTCTCAACTAGGAACTGTGGGATGCTCAGGGCATTGTGAGCAGGCGTGTTGTCATGGTGAAGCCACTTGTCCTGTCACAACTCTTCTGTGCCACTGAATGAAGTAAACGCTGCAGGATCTCTTTGTAGACATGCTGGTTGATTGTCTGAAGGGGAAAACTTGGAATTTGTTGTTTGGATTTGAAATATATCTTTTGTGACACCATACCTGGAACTGACACACCTGGTGTGAATTGGCACTATATAAATAAAGTTTAATTGATTTGAAGTCACTTTAACAACATGGCGCTTTACTTGTCTATCAGATTAGGTTTATTTATTCGAAGATAGAACCTCTTTCTGATTCTTTGGTTTTTTGTCTGTCATTGACAAACTAACTTCATTCAAGTGTACAAAGTTTTTGTTATATTTTGAGATTAGTTCTTGTTGTCAGCAGTTCTACTCATGTTTTCTATATACAGATACAAAACGCACAATAACAAGATGCTGAGCTAATGCCAGTTAAATTGTAGGTAAATGCTACACAATTGAAGAGTTCACTTGCAAAATCAGATAACTCCATTTTCGTAGATTTTCAGAAAACTGTTTTCTTGAGATAAAAATCTATCAAACTGAAGTTGAGTGGATTTGACTCAGTAGAAATGACATGACGAAAATAGAGATAACTTAAGTTTGATTGATATTGTCTCAGGAAGACGATGGAAAAGTGGGTTTTCTGAAGGTTTGTAAAGATGGAGTTATCTGCTTTTGCAAATGAACTCTTCAATTGTTGTTGCATCTAGTAACAGAAGCTTTACACACAGACTACAGTTCATTCACACAGGTGTTTACACTCTCTCACTGGAACTCCAGCAACTCCCACCAACTGCAGCCTGAACACAAGTTCAGTGACAACACGTGTGAGTGTGTAGGACCTTTAATAGGTTTTCATGACTTTTATTCCGGCCATGGTCATCTTCTTAAAAAACTGAACTCTTGTTTCTTATCTGGTAAAGAACTGAAGTCTGTACTGCAAAGCAGGGCTTGGGGTTACCGAGGCAACTTCAGTTTTAACCCAATGTTCACTTCTTATTGCGATACATCCCCATATGAACTTACGCTGCACACATAACTTGCTCTGGAATGCCGTCTACTGACCAGATCTCGTGAAGTTTAATGTGCAGACAGTGAGAGAATCTCTGAGGAGGGTGAGAGTTTTTAGCGTTTAAACCCTTTGCTTTTCGTAACGAGCACAGATACAGAGATACAGATTCTCAGAGGAGTTAACTCCAGTGTTCTCTCTCTTTTTCCTGTTTGCTACAAAAAATTTCAGATTCAATTACATTGTTCTATAGGCCTCATAACCCTAACAAGGGCACTGATTAAAGCACTAAAACTTGTACTTGTTGATCTTACAAGATTTCTTTACACCCAAGATAATTTCACACTACTGCAGTTCCAGCTGAAAGAATGAGGATACAACTATCTTACTCGCCTTAAGAATTGACTACATCTAACTAACACATTCATTTAATGGGATACACAGTTTTAATTATAATTAGATCTACTTTAGTCTTAATGATGGGACAGTGATACTGATAAGCCTATTAACTTTCACATTCGCACAGTCTGGGTTTTATTTTTTGGCCAAGTTTTTCTTCCTTCTTTTTCTTGGCTGCAACAACTGTGTTGCTTTTGGTCTGTACAAGAGATGATCAAAAAGTTTCAACTGTCAAGATTCAGGATGTTGCACTACACCACAATATCAACAGTGCTACCTGAGTTACACTTTTTTAAACACTGATTTGTGTGCAACTGTGATCACTCCATAAAGCTCAAACTAGAGCAGAGAAGACAAACATTGTATTCTGTGTATTCAGCAGCTGGATGTGGATGATCATCACTGGTAACCAGAGGTGGGTCTGCAGCTAAAAGAGAAACACCAGTATCTGTAGATTCTGATTAATTTGTCCTAGGACTTGGAAACTTGTAGAATTTCAAGTAATCTAAAGTAATATATTAAGGATTTCAAGCATATAATTAAACACAGGTTACGAAATGCACTCAGCGATCGCGGGACATCATTTAGAGTGCCTGCTGATGTGAATGTGGTGTTACTAACCAGCCAGTCACTTAATCCTCCTGCTGCCTGTAAATTCAGCCCTCTTTTTATTGCAGAGTTGTAAACAACTCACACCAACTGGGGCAGATTTCTATGTTTCCTGACAAGGTGTTCTGACTTGTGTAGTTAAGGCTTTGATTGCATTTGTTCTGTGTGTGTTTATTCCTTCATTAAATGTGGGCTTAGTTCTTTGTAGTGGATTTAATGCCACTGCAGGAGGTTTGCCTCTGCTTAGAAGTCATTTTAGTTAATAAATTCTCGTCCTAAAGTTTCACTGGTGACGTGATTCATTTTTTCATTATGTGGCCAGGCTTAGATGAGACAAATGTTTGTTTTGTGTCCAGGGGAATGCTTCATCCAAGTTGTTTTACTTATTTCAATTTAAATGACCCTGAAGAAACTCCTGGCAATTACTGTTTGTCTGCACCTCTGTTTTTTTCTTTTTTTTTACTTCATAATAAAATACAAAATCAAATCTGCAAATCTGCAGACTGTTTTTAACATTTTTTCTCAACCTCCAACTTTTGGACTTGGGAGAGAATTTGGTCCCCATAAACATTTCTTTGACATTTCCATCTCCTTGATGCTTCAGTTTCAATCATTTAGCCAGCCCTTCTTTATCTTCACTCTGCAGACAGAAGCATATTAATACCCATCAATAATGCTGTGTAGCGCATAAAGAAAACCCTCCCCTAAAAGTTTAGGAGCAACAACAATCTGTGATGTAAATTTATGTTAATTTAATTTGCTCTAGAGAGGGAAAGTGTTGCTGTGTTTCAGCTCCATTTAACAGGGAAACAAAAGACCTCAGCTGCCTCTAAACACTCTTTTTCCACCACATTTTCTGCAACAGTAATGATTCTTTTTTTGTTTGTTTTCACTGCAACAGGATTAGAATTTGCACACAATCCATGAAAGTTTACTTTAAGGCCATCGGTGATGATTTTGGCTAGATCCAACATTAAGCAGATTGAAATGTAAAATAACTTATTTAGAATTGTTTCAAATATTGGCAGCATCTTGATTCAGAAAGCTACATGTAGGTACATTCAGATAAGCGCATCAGAGAGGTTATGTCGTTCTTCGTTAAAAACCAGAGCAGGCCCATCTGTCCTGATGGGCTTTACCAGAGGACTAATGTACATTAAAAGCTGTCCATCTATTCAATCTGACCAGAGAGCAACAGAGGGAAGAGTTAATAGCTGTTATGCCACTCAAACCGAGGGTTTGCACAAACCATTTTGCCCCTGTTGGGCCCAGGGGGTCATTTATTACCCTGTAACATCTTTATTCACCAGAGAATACAGCCCTGATTAGACTTCTCATTCAGATGTCTGAACCATTCAGGTTGTTTCCAACAACTGGAATCCCAGCAGGACCTTCATGTAATTAAAAGCCGTCGTCTTTTGTTGAAAACTCATCTCTGTGTACCAAAGTTGAATATTTAAAATGTTAGAAGGGTTATCCATGAAAATAATGCCTTCTTCTCTTTAAATGGTTTAGATGTAACTTGTTGTTTTAACCAAAATGTGCAGCTCTATAAAGTCCCAGCCTCTTTCTCCACTCACTCCTCCCTAGTCACTGCAGCTTTAGCACATCAGCTCACCTACATCCTTCAGCAGACACAATAAAGTACTCTACGCTGCACAGTGGCAAGTTATAATATGATGGGAATGGATGGGAAAGAGAGGCTTTTTCTGGTTCTTGTTTCTTCAAAATCATTTTGAGAGTTAAGGATCAGTGTTCATGATCACGTTTGAATTAAGACTGAAGTGATTACATTTATTTCATGGTTAATGTATTTCATTTTCGCAGCTATGTACAATATATTAGAATTAGGATTAGAAAATACCTATATATATTTACTGATGTGAATGCATCTAATTTTTATTTTAATAAATTTTCCCTCTCTTCAAGGTCTCCGCAAGATGGCAGTGCACGAAGACACCAACACATTTTTCAGAATAGAGAAAAAATTTGGAGCACCGCTATAGCTCACCTGGTTGCACTGGCATCCCATGTATAGGGGCTACAGTCCCCGATCATGAGGACAGATCATGGATTCGAGTCCCGCTTATGACCCTTTACTGCAGGTCCTTCCCCCATTCTTCTCCCCCCACTTTCCTGTCCCTCTCTGTCCTTTCTAATAAAAAAATTTAAAAAAGGGTCAAAAAATAGCTGTTAAAAAAAAGAAGAAAAGAATAAAGAAAAATTCTACAGTGAAAACAATACCTGAGTGGGCGTTTAACGTGTCACGTGACTCTTCTTCTGCACAAAATGAAACGATCGTGTGCAGCTGCTTCAGTCAGCCCGTTTTTTTAATGGAGAACAATGAGGAATATAAAAAATTATGATGGTAAAAAGTGCCGCTACTTCAAATGGTGCAAGACAGGAATGCTGGTAGAAAACCGTTAAACGTGTTAATATATAATATTTTATTGATGCAGCCACTTATTTCCAACTGACAGCTGCACGTTAAAGTTAAACTTTAAACTCAGTATATTAAAACATGATCTTGTATTGAAGTGCATTTAGGTCTGACACTCTCCCATAATGCAGGATATCACTTTACTTTCTGGTCAAATCAAAGCAAAATGAATGTCACTGATTGAATATTCTTTGTAATAAATACCAGTAGAATAATCAGTTTTCTACTCTGTGTTTTATCAGCAGCAGTACCAGCAATATAAACGGACTTGACAGCCAATCAGAGCTGCATCACCAATTAAATACACGCCTGGTTCCCATGGCAACACGATATTTACAGTGTGTGATACTGTAACTACACGGCTTCATTCAGTGATATTAGTAATGCACAACTCAGCATGTTTGCAGATAAAACACATTCCTACAGCTGAGAATCTGTATCGCTGTATACATAATAGTCAGAAAAAGGTTTGGTTAAAGGGAGACACTCTTTACAGTCGGTTTAAATATGAAGCTCTGAACATAGCCTGCTCCCGACCAGGTTAGCTCCACAGCATCAGTTACCAAGGAGATCTAGCATCATGGTCCAAACTCTCTCAGAGGTGTAGCCTGAGAACTCTTTCTCACAGCTTTAAGTTTGGGTATGAAGCCCTTTTGGGTCATTTTGAGAAGACAACCAATAAAGACTTGAAACACTACTTGTCTGCATTACGTATGTTTACAACCGAAAGACACCTTTATGGCCTCTTGGAGACAACAAGGAATGTCTCTTACCAGAAGCTGATAAGTGCTCAGGCTGTCACCTCTGAGTTTTTTCAGACCCCACTCGGCAGAGAAGTTGTTGGTTGACCTGCAGCTCACCTCTTCCTCATAGTCAAAACTTTATGCATCAGAATGAACCGCACGGTTAAACCTAAAATTGTGGAACTCTGACATCGCTGTAATGATGACCCAAAATCTGGACTCAGTAATCCAAGATGCTCTGTCATCCACTACCGGGAAAATATCTGAGTGTGTGTTTGGAGGATGCACACACACACACACACACACACACACACACATAGAGAGAGAGAGAGAGAGAGAGAGAGAGAGGAAGAGGGAGAGATGGCTATTTAGAAAATGATGTTAAAATGTAAGCTCTAAAGGTGTTTGGTGTCTGACCTCTTATGGACACTAAATCTACAGGGAGGGAGGTTTAACCCTAAACCCCATCCCTGAGTAATTGATAAGATTCTAATCTGTAATTTTGCTTCAAAACTTTCTGCAACTGGAATGGTTGAGATATGATGACTATGAAGGCTATTTGTACTGATTTGCTGTGACTCTTCCATCTTGGGGGAAAGTTCAGGTTTTTCCTTTAGTTTGTCGCACGTCTTGTATGTCTGTGTTTCTTGCCAAAACATCTGGTAAAATTAAACACATTTCAGTTATGAATAAGAAAACAATTTTATTACTATTGAGCAAGAGTTTTCAATTAACCAAACCTTCTTAATAGAGAAAAATCAGTTTACAGAAAATCATTCAAAGTAACTGTGATTACAATTATTCGCAAATACAGCATCGTTACATTACTGCAGTTACATTTTTTTTTTCATTTCTATTCTAACCAGGAGCTCGTCGGCCTAAAAACATAATCCACTGTCAGCCAAAAATAGAGATATCACTCCTTAAACATTCGAGCCAGTTTAAATATAAACTGCTTCCCTGTCCTCTGGCGTGACACGTGACTACCAGGCTGCAGTAACATGCACACTTGTCCATGATTACAAAATGACTGATGTAAACACTTTGATCTGTTTATTCCTGTGCTATTCACACTCCTAATACTGTCAATAAGACATGCTGAGTGAAGTATTAGTCACATTGAAGGATAGTTTGGAAATGTAAACACCATACACTTTTTATAGCTGTGTGTCCCAAGGTAGTCATTTTATCTGCCAAAGCCAGCTCATCCTCAGTCATTGCACCGAGTAAACTGCGTTCTGCTCTTTCAACCAAACACGATCAAGCAGTCAAGTGTTGCACATGGCATTAAACAACTCTATTCAAACAGTAGCTGCAGTTTTGAGGGTGAGTTCAGGCTACATAGGTTAACTTATGCATATAAACATTTTTGCTATGACAGTTTTAAGGTGGAGCTTCATCATACTTTGATCCAATGATTGGAATTCTTCTTCTGCTGCAAACTGTAGTGAACAGCAACATCGACAGGAGGAACTCTTCCAAAACAAATAAAATCTAATCTATTGTTCTGTTCTGTTTTTAAGCTTCTGGAAAATGTTAACTAAAAAAAACTTTGTCTTTTAGAAGACTGATAGCAGGTTGGAGGAGCAAACTCCTGCAATGAGTCTGTAGATTCTCAGCCTCGCAACTCAGAAGACATTTAGAAGTACTGAAGCCAGGTGACTGCTGGCCTGAGACAAATACCTTGTACAATCATTCACAAAAGCCTTGCAAAATGTACTGGTATGTTCCTATACAACTGAAGTGCGTTCTCATTTACTGTTTGAAAGAAGCATATTTTTTCACCAAAAGGTGAGACTGTGACTGTGACGGAAAGCCTCTCAGTTTGAAGAACCACAAAGTCAGCAAAAGGAGGTCAGCAACAAAATATCAGACAAAGATAAGTTGATTTCTTTGTGATACGACAGAACATTCCAGCACAAGATATATTTCTCTATAAACCATAACAGAGAATGCAGTTTAGTAGGAATGTACAAGGGTACGTCAAAAAGTTCTCTATGTCACCCAGAAACAAGGAACATAACTTCCATTTTGGGACATAAGTGTACACTCCAAAGCCTTATATCACTGTCTAAAAACAGACTTCTAGAAGTTAGACAGTTCAGGTCAGTACAGTTCATGGAGCAACAGTTCAAAGACACATTTGGCTTCTTCCACCACCTGAGCTGTGTGGATCAACTCATTGTTCTGCAGCAACAGCAGCAACCCGACGCTTTCCTTTCCTTTTTTCTTTGATTGCAGTTGAGTTTTTGTGGACTGGGATATAAGGCTTTATAGTGTACAGTTACGCCCCAAAATGGGAGTTATGCCCCTTGTTTCTGGATGAGGCTCAATGTCTTCATCTTTTTTCTGATGGCATCTTCTGTGCTATGCGACCATTGCTCTGGATATGTTGCTCTACCTTTACTGTCATTCCAACAGCGTCTACTTTACAGTGGCGTCATTTTGTGTAGGCTTTCTATTTATAAAGTTTGCGCTTGTAATAGTAACACTTCTATCAGTTCTTTTCTCTTAACTACCAAGGAGGAGAAATATGCACCTTTGTGTCTGCATTATGGGAATGCTAAAAGAAAGAGCTACCGGTTGTGTTGAGAAGAGTTAATGCAGATGCTTTTATGGACCATACTCTACATCATTATTGTGTGGGGTTATTCTGTGCTAAACACTAACAAAAGGGGAATTAGTTTCAATGAAGATGACAACACTTTTGAGAGAAATCAACAAAAAAAGAACAAATGGATAAATGCAACTGTAATTACTTCAAATTAGCATGAAACAAACTAAAAACATGACAAAATGCATCTTGTACTTTTTTTTTTTTTTACAGCTCATGTCATCACAATCCAGCCCACAATCCAAGCTTTTGTTGAGACAGTGAAATATTAACATTTGATCGTCTAGCTTGCATTGCATTATTTATATGTCATTGTATGGTTTATTAAATTCTTATCTCTTAGTCTACCTATCAACCGATAACAGATTTGCTTCAGCAAAAGCACATGAAATGTCCGCAGAGTGAAGGAGTGACGGAGAGTTGCTTTTTATTGTCCATGTTGTTTAAAACTGTTGAAAGCTACTTTGAGAGTTCTGGTGTTGGCTGCTCACTGCAGGTGGTACAGGAAAGAAATATAAGTAGAAAAAAAAAATCTTGGTCTTATTGTTAAGATTTTATTTTGGTCTTGATATAAAGAAAAAGCACAGTGAGAAGCATCAAAGCTCTCTGATGAAGTCAGCGACAAAGTGTGGATGTAAATTTTTAGAGTGGCTTTAATTTAGTATTCATATATACAGCAGGTGTTGAAATTATGTTCAGGTATAACAGATGGATTTTATTTGATTCTGGGACTGTGCTTTGGCTACGTGAACCACGCATATGAATTCTTCAGTCAGGGAGGTCCGTCTTCCTGTGTTTCTAAACATACTGAGTGTCTCTGACATTTCAAATTTCAAAGAAGGTTCATCATCCTCGTATAAAAGAGTTTCTGACAAATCAAGCCCAAAAGTCTTAACTCAAGTAAAGTTGTTTTTTGATCATTACATCTATATTCCAATTTTGCTTTCAGTACTTTCCTTTGAATAACATTTCATAATGGCAGAGAAACATAGTTATAAGTGCACAAATCACCATTCACTGTACATTTTTAAATATTTACATCCTCAAAATGACAGAATCAGAATCCTTTTTAGGGTAATGGAGTCCAACACATTTGCCCATTTTTAGCAAAGTGTACAATATTTACATAAAAAATTAACAAATAAACAAAGAGAATAAATAAAAGCTCTGTGGTGGCTTGGTAAGTAATCCTGCTGTGTCCTGTCAGGTCAGTGAGAGGTCAGGGCTCCTGCTAAATGAAATACTCCTTTTGGTTTTCACTGGGAGCGCTCGGGGAGTCCGCCTGGCTGCTGAACGGAAACTCATGGCCGTCTTCAGGCTGTGCTGCTTTGACTTCTTGGTTCCGATACGTCTCTTTCCTGCTGCAGATGAATCTGGCCATAACCACCAATGCAGACACAGTGACAAAGATCACCACAGCGATCACCCCTGGAAACCAGAGAAAAAAAATTAAAACTTTGCTCCCTAATCATTTGTATGCACATTGTATTCAGATTAGTGTGCTTTCACAGTTTGGTGCATGCATTTATGCTCCTTGATGTTAGGTTCCACAAAACAGCTTTCCTTGCAGAAACTCTTGGGAACTTTTAGGGCAGCCAAAACCTTTGTTGGTGTTCTGATTGCAAGTACCCTTTCAAAAATCTTTCAGGGCATTCCCAGGGCAAGAACTGCAAAAAACAAAATGCATGCTAGTTCATTTTGAAGGGGGACAATGAGCACCATTTTTCTGCCCTCTTGATGCCCTTGTACAGTAGTAGTCTTCTCATTTATAACAGCACCATCAACAATGTAAAACATGCCTTATGGACTGACACAACAGATGTGTTTTATGTCCTAATATAAGCACGCTTAGAGTTGACGTCACAGGCGAAGCTGTCAGATCCGATGCTGTAATGGAGACATAAAGGCGGAAAGGGCTGACTGCAGGGCCAGTCTATACATGCGTGTTACCTTGCGCCTTTTCCAAGTTCCTGCACTGGAAAGCCGCCTATAGATGAAAAGACTGATAACACTCTCATCTGAGCATTAAGTAGGGCTGGAACAACAACACAACCAGGTTGTCTAGACACGTCACCCAAACTGAGATGTTGAAATGACAGAGCATTAATATACACATAAGTAACCTGGTTAACCTGTGCTTACTGCAGAAGCCTGAGCTCTTAGCTGTCACATAAAATGACAGAGAAGTGGGCTGCATGGTGGTGCAGTGTTTAGCGCTGTCTCCTTACAGCTAGAAGGATCTGGAGGTCTTTCTGCGTGGAGTTTGCTTGTTCTTTCTGTGCTTGTGTGGGTTTCCTCTGGGTGCTCTGACTTCCTTCCACTCTCCAAAACATGTATGGTAGCTTAACTGGTGGTTCTTAATTGGCTGTAGCTGTGTGAGTGTGAGCATGTATGTTGTCTGTCTCTTTGTGTTGTTCCTGCCAACATGTCCAGGGTGTATCCACCTCTCACCCGATGTTAACTGGGACAGGCTGCAGCTTCCTGTGACCCTTTACAGGATAAAGCAGATCCAGTGAATGGATAGAAGGGTTAAAGAAACCTGGTTTCCCCAGATAGGTTTCTGTTAGTTATGTTGAATTCACTGATGTGTGTTTCTTATTGACTTTTACAAGTATAGTGACAATGGCTTCACACTGGAAGAGGAATAGAGCAGAAAAACAAAATTGACAAATAGCCTGTAGAAGCCTGTAGAAGCTTTATACCCGACTGCATCTTCTCAAAGGTTTTGAGTCAACTGTCATACTTTAATGAATTGTTCTTATTCTCACTGAGATGAAGAGCATTACCTCCAATTAGAGCTGAGTCACTCCTGATGGTATTGACTAACGGCTGACCTGGATCCACTGAACCAGGTTGGTCTGCAAACAGAGACAGGAGAAAGAATGTAGAGCAAAGATGAAGGCGAGAGAACAAAAGAAAACAAAATAGAAAAAGAGAAGTAGAAAGATAAGGTAAAGGAGAATAGGGACAGAAGGTAGAGTTAGTGGGAACCATCAGGCTGTGCAGACGGAGCTCGTTGAAAGCCTCAGCACAGCCTTAGAGGACTTCACTACGGTTGTGTGACTAATCTCATCTGTCGCTGTGCCATCACTCTGTCTGCTTACCGAGGAGGATGGTTAATGAGCCCATAAGAAAGCCTGATGAACAGCCATAAGAATAATATTAAAGGCGTACCAGACAGATTCCCACACCGG